>NC_091300.1:21056936-21059436 GCF_038502225.1 Cherax quadricarinatus | reverse complement strand
TCTTTGGCCACCTAGCCTATACTCTGTCTGTGGTCTTCTTGCCCTTCCCCTATCTTCATGACTTTGCACTTGGCAGGATTGAATTCGAGAAGCCATTTGCTGGACCAGGTGTCCAGTCTGTCCAGGTCTCTTTGAAGTCCTGCCTGGTCCTCATCAGATTTAATTCTCCTCATTAACTTCACATCATCTGCAAACAGGGACACTCTGAGTCTAACCCTTCCGTCATGTCGTTCACATATACCAAAAATAGCACTGGTCCTAGGACCAACCCCTGTGGGACCCCGCTCGTCACAGGTGCCCACTGTGATACCTCATCACTTACCATGACTCGTTGTTGCCTCCCTGTCAGGTATTCTCTGATCTATTGCAATGCCCTTCCTGTTATACGTGCCTGATCCTCTAGTTTCTGCACTAATCTCTTGTGAGGAACCGTGTCAAAGGCCTTCTTGCAGTCCAAGAAAATGCAATCAACCCACCCCTCTCTCTCGTGTCTTACTTCTGTAACTTTGTCATAAAACTCCAGAAGGTTTGTGACACAGGATTTGCCTTCCATGAATCCGTGTTAGTTTTCGTTTATAATCTTGTTCCATTCCAGGTGCTCCACCACTCTCCTCCTGATAATCTTCTCCATGATTTTGCATACAATACAGGTCAGTGACACTGGTGTGTAATTTAGTGCCTTTTTTTAGTCTCCTTTTTTAAAAATGGGAACTACATTTGCGGTCTACTTTACCTCAGGTAGTTGCTCAGTTTGAAGGGATGTGTTGAAAATTGTGGTTAATGGCACACACAGTATATCTGCTCCTTCCCTGTGGAACCACAGGGAGATGTCTGGTCCCATTGCCTTTGAGGTATCAAGGTCACTTAGCAGCTTCTTCACCTCCTCTGTTGTGTGCATATCGTCCAGCACCTGTTGGTGTATTCCTTGTTCGTGTCACCCTCTGTCCTGTCTTCCCAGAGTCCTTCCTGTCTCCACTGTGAATACTTCCTTAAATCTCCTGTTGAGCTCCTCGCATATCTCTTTATCGTTTCTTGTGAGTTCCCCACCTTCTTTCCTCAGCCTGATCACCTGGTCTTTGACTGTCGTCTTTCTCCTAATGTGGCTAAACAGCAGTTTTGGTTCAGACTTGGCTTTCGATGCTATGTCATTTTTGTACTGTCGCTGGGCCTCCCTCCTTATATGTGCATATTCGTTTCTGGCTCTTCGACTGATCTCCTTGTTTTACTGGGTCCTTTGCCTTCTAGAGCTCTTCTATTCTCTAATGCACTTAGTTTTTGCCTCCCTGAACCTTTGGGTAAACCAAGGACTTGCTTTGGTCTTCCCATTGTTTCTGTTGCCATTGTAAACAAATCTTTCCACAGCCTCCTTGCATTTTGTTGTTTCATACTCCATCATTTCATTTACTGTCTTTCCTACCATTTCTCTGTCCCACTGCACCTCCAGCAGGAAATTCCTTATACCTGTGTAGTCCCCCCTTTTATAGTTTGGCTTTTCCCATTCGACTCCTGTTATCCTCTCCACCTGTAACTCTACTATGTAATCAAAACTCAGGACTACATGGTCACTAGCTCCAAGGGGCCTCTCATATATGATGTCATCCATGTCTGAGCTACTCAGGGTGAACACAAGATCCAGTCTTGCTGGCTGTGTGTGTGTGTGTGTGTGTGTGTGTGTGTGTGTGTGTGTGTGTGTGTCTGTGTGTGTGTGTGTGTGTGTGTGTGTGTGTGTGTGTGTGTGTGTGTGTGTGTGTGTGTGTGTGTGTGTGTGTGTGTGTGTGTGTGTGTGTGTGTGTGTGTGTGTGTGTGTGTGTGTGTGTGTGTGTGTGTGTGTGTGTGTGTATGTGTGTGTGTGTGTGTGTGTGTGTGTGTTTACGTCACAGCAGTGGCGATCATGATAACCATCTCAGACTCTGGTAACGAGGGTGAATCATCAAGTCGTTAAGAGAAGGTTGTTGTATCTGTAACAACCAGGTCATTACTGTCTTCCTGTCTGCCACTCCAGGACTCCTGTCTTCCTGTCTGCCACCCGAGGACTCCTGCCTTCCTGTCTTCCTGTCTACCATAGGACTCCTGCCTTCCTGTCTGCCACTCCAGGACTCCTGTCTTCCTGTCTGCCACTCCAGGACTCCTGTCTTCCTGTCTGCCACCCGAGGACTCCTGCCTTCCTGTCTTCCTGTCTACCATAGGACTCCTGCCTTCCTGTCTGCCACTCCAGGACTCCTGTCTTCCTGTCTGCCACTCCAGGACTCCTGTCTTCCTGTCTGCCACTCCAAGACTCCTGTCTTCCTGTCTGCCACCCGAGGACTCCTGCCTTCCTGTCTTCCTGTCTACCATAGGACTCCTGCCTTCCTGTCTGCCACTCCAGGACTCCTGTCTTCCTGTCTGCCACTCCAGGACTCCTGTCTTCCTGTCTGCCACCCGAGGACTCCTGCCTTCCTGTCTTCCTGTCTACCATAGGACTCCTGCCTTCCTGTCTGCCACTCCAGGACTCCTGTCTTCC
>NC_091300.1:20921936-21051936 GCF_038502225.1 Cherax quadricarinatus | reverse complement strand
AGGCACTGTACCCTCCATCCTCCTGCAGAGTGCAGGCACTGTACCCTCCATCCCCCTTCAGAGTGTAGGCACTGTACCCTCCATCCTCCTTTAGAGAGTAGGCACTGTACCCTCCATCCTCCTTCAGAGTGTAGGCACTTTACCCTCCATCCTCCTTCAAAGTGCAGGCACTGTACCCTTCATCCTCCTGCAAAGTGTAGGCACTGTACCCTCCATCCTCCTGCAGAGTGCAGGCACTGTACCCTCCATCCCCCTTCAGAGTGTAGGCACTGTACCCTCCATCCTCCTTCAGAGTGTAGGCAATGAACCCTCCATCTTCCTTCAGAGTGTAGGCACTGTACCCTCCATCCTCCTTCAGAGTGCAGGCACTGTACCCTTCATCCTCCTGCAAAGTGTAGGCACTGTACCCTCCATCCTCCTTCAGACTGTAGGCACTGTACCCTCCATCTTCCTTCTGAGTGTAGGCACTGAACCCATCATCCTCCTTCAGAGTGCAGGCACTGTACTCTCCATCCTCCTGCAGAGTGTAGGCACTGTACCCTCCATCCCTCCTTCGGAGTGCAGGCACTGTACCGTCCATCTTCTTTCAGAGTGTAGGCACTGTACCCTCCATCCTCCTGCAGAGTGTAGGCACTGTACCCTCCATCCTCCTTCAGAGTGTAGGCACGGTACACTCCATCCTCCTTCAGAGTGCAGGCACTGCACACTCCATCCTCCTTCAGAGTGCAGGCACTGTACCCTTCATCCTCCTGCAGAGTGTAGGCACTGTACCCTCCATCCTCCTTCAGAGTGTAGGCACTGTACCCTCCATCCTCCTTCAGAGTGTAGGCACTATACCCTCCATCCTCCTTCAGAGTGTAGGCACTGTACCCTACATCCTCCTTCAGAGTGTAGGCATTGTATCCTCGATCCTCCTGCAGAGTGTAGGCACTGTACCCTCCATCCTCCTTCAGAGTGTAGGCACTGTACCCTCCATCCTCCTTCAGAGTGAAGGCACTGTATCCTCCATACTGCCTTCAGAGTGTAGGCACTGTACCCTCCATCCTCCTTCAGAGTGTAGGCACTGTACCCTCCATCCTCCTGCAGAGTGTAGGCACTGTACCCTCCATCCTCCTTCAGAGTGTAGGCACTGTACCCTTCATCCTCCTTCAGAGTGTAATCACGGTACCCTCCATCCTCCTTCATAGTGTAGGCACTGTACCCTCCATCCTCCTTCAGAGTGTAGGCACTGTACCCTTCATCCTCCTTCATTGTGCAGGTACTATACCCTCAATCCTCCTTCAGAGTGTAGGCACTGTACCCTCCATCCTCCTTCAGAGTGCAGGCACTGTACCCTTCATCCTCCTGCAGAGTGTACGCACCGTACCCCCATCCTCCTTCAGAGTGTAAGCACTGTACCCTCCATCCTCCAACAGAGTGTAGGCACTGTACCCTCCATCCTCCTTCAGAGTGCAGGCACTGTACCCTCCATCCTCCATCAGAGTGTAGGCACTGTACCCTTCATCCTCCTTCAGAGTGCAGGCACTGTACCCTCCATCCTCCTGCAGAGTGTAGGCACTGTACCCTCCATCCTCCTTCAGAGTGTAGGCACTGTACCCTTCATCCTCCTTCAGAGTGCAGGCACTGTACCCTCCATCCTCCTGCAGAGTGTAGGCACTGTACACTCCATCTTCCTTCAGAGTGTAGGCACTGTACCCTCCATCCTCCTTCAGAGTGTAGGCACTGTACCCTCCATCCTCCTGCAGAGTGTAGGCACTGTACCCTCCATCCTCCTGCAGAGTGTAGGCACTGTTCCCTCCATCCTCCTTCAGAGTGCAGGCACTGTACCATCCATCCTCCTTCAGAGTGCAGGCACTGTACCCTCCATCCTCCTTCAGAGTGCAGGCACTGTACTCTTCATCCTCATGCAGAGTGTAGGCACTATACCCTCCATCCTCCTTCAGAGTGTAGGCACTGTACCCTCCATCCTCCTTCAGAGTATAGGCACTGTGCACTTCATCCTCCTTCAGAGTGCAGGCACTGTACCCTCCATCCTCCTGCAGAGTGCAGGCACTGTACCCTCCATCCTCCTTCAGAGTGTAAGCACTGTACCCTCCATCCTCCTTCAGAGTGTAGGCACTGTACCCTCCATCCTCTTGCAGAGTGTAGGCACTGTACCCTCCATCCTCCTTCAGAGTGTAGGCACTGTACCCTCCATCCTCCTTCAAAGTGCAGGCACTGTACCTTTCATCCTCCTGCAGAGTGTAGGCACTGTACCCTCCATCTTCCTTCAGACTGTAGGCACTGTACCCTAGATCCTCTTTCAGAGTGTAGGCACTGTGCCTTTCATCCTCCTTCAGAGTGCAGGCACTGTACCCTCCATCCTCCTTCAGAGTGCAGGAACTGTACCCTCCATCCTCCTTCAGAGTGTAGGCACTGTACCCTCCATCCTCCTTCAGACTGTAGGCACTGTACCCTAGATCCTCCTTCTGAGTGTAGACAATGTACCCTTCATCCTCCTGCAGAGTGCAGGCACTGTACCCTCCATCCTCCTTCAGAGTGTAGGCACTGTACCCTCCATCCTCCTTCAGAGTGTAGGCACTGTACCCTCCATCCTCCTTCAGAGTGTAGGCACTGTACCCTCCATCCTCCTTCAGAGTGTAGGCACAGTACCCTCTATCCTCCTTCAGAGTGCAGGCACTGTACCCTCCATTCTCCTGCAGAGTGTAGGCACTGTACACTCCATCTTCCTTCAGAGTGTAGGCACTGTACCCTCCATCCTCCTTCAGAGTGTAGGCACTGTACCCTCCATCCTCCTTCAGAGTGTAGGCACTGTTCCCTCCATCCTCCTTCAGAGTGTAGGCACTGTACCGTCCATCCTCATTCAGAGTGCAGGCACTGTACCCTTCATTCTCCTGCAAAGTGTAGGCACTGTACCCTCCATCCTCCTTCAGACTGTAGGTACTGTACCCTCCATCCTCCTTCAGAGTGTAGGCACTGTACCCTTCATCCTCCTTCAGAGTGCAGACACTGTACCCTCCATCCTCCTTCAGAGTGTAGCCACTTTACCTTCCATCCTCCTGCAGTGTAGGCACTGAACCCTTCATCCCCCTTCAGAGTGTAGGCACTGCACCCTCCATCCTCCTTCAGATTGTAGGCTCTGTACTCTCCATCCTCCTTCACAGTGTAGGCACTGTACTCTCCATCCTCCTTCAGAGTGTAAGCACTGTACCGTCCATCCTCCTGCAGAGTGCAGGCACTGTACTCTCCATCCTCCTTCAGAGTGTATCCCCCTTCAGAGTGTAGGCACTGCACTGTACACTGTACTCTCCATCCTCCTTCAGAGTGTAAGCACTGTACCGTCCATCCTCCTGCAGAGTGCAGGCACTGTACTCTCCATCCTCCTTCAGAGTGTAGGCACTGTACACTCCATCCTCCTTCAGAGTGTAGGCACTGTACTCTCCATCCTCCTTCAGAGTGTAGGGACTGTACCCTCCATCCTTCTTCAGAGTGTAGGCACTGTACCCTCCATCTTCCGTCAGAGTGAAAGCACTGTATCCTCCATCCTTCTTCTTAGTGTAGGCACTGTACCCTCCATCCTCCTTCATAGTGTAGGCACTGTACCTTCCATCCTCCTTCAGAGTGCAGGCACTGTGCCCTCCATCCTCCTTCAGAGTGAAGGCACTGTACCCTCCATCCTCCTTCAGAGTGTGGGCACTGTACCCTCCATACTGCTTGCAGAGAGCAGGCACTGTACCCTCCATTCTGCCTTCAGAGTGTAGGCACTGTACCCTCCATCCTCCTTCATAGTGTAGGCACTGTACCCTCCATCCTTCTTCAGAGTGTAGGCACTGTACCCTCCATCCCTTCTTCAGAGTGCAGGCACTGTACCCTCCATCCTCCTTCAGAGTGTAGGCACTGTACCCTTCATACTGCCTTCAGAGTGCCGGCACTGTACCCTCCATCCTCCTTCAGAGTGTAGGCACTGTACCCTCCATCCTCCTTCAGAGTGTAGGCACTGTACCCTCCATCCCTCCTTCAGAGAGTAGGCACTGTACCCTCCATACTGCCTTCAGAGTGTAGGCACTGTACCCTCCATACTGCCTTCAGAGTGTAGGCACTGTATCCTCCATCCCTCCTTCAGAGTGTAACCCTCCATCCCTCCTTCAGAGTGTAGGCACTGTACCCTCCATCCCTCCTTCAGAGTGTAGGCACTGTACCCTCCATCCCTCCTTCAGAGTGCAGGCACTGTACCCTCCATCCTCCTTCAAAGTGTAGGCACTGTACCCTTCATACTGCCTTCAGAGTGCCGGCACTGTACCCTCCATCCTCCTTCAGAGTATTGGCACTTAACCCTCCGTCCTCCTTCAGAGTGTAGGCACTGTACCCTCCATCCCTCCTTCAGAGTGTAGGCACTGTACCCTCCATACTGCCTTCAGAGTGTAGGCACTGTACCCTCCATCCCTCCTTCAGAGTGTAACCCTCCATCCCTCCTTCAGAGTGTAGGCACTCTAACCTCAATCCTCCTTCAGAGTGTAGACACTGTACCCTCCATCCCTCCTTCAGAGTGTAGGCACTGTACCCTCCATTCCTCCTTCAGAGAGTAGGCACTGTACCCTCCATATTGCCTTCAGAGTGTAGGCACTGTACCCTCCATACTGCCTTCAGAGTGCAGGCACTGTACCCTCCATCCTCCTTCAGAGTGTAGGCACTGTACCCTCCATCCTCCTTCAGAGCGTAGCCACTGTACCCTCCATCCTCCTTCAGAGTGCAGGCACTGTACCCTCCATCCTCCTTCAGAGTGCAGGCACTGTACCCTCCATCCTCCTGCAGAGTGTAGGCACTGTACCCTTCATCCGCCTTCAGAGTGTAGGCACTGCACCCTCCATCCTCTTTCAGATTGTAGGCACTGTACCCTCCATCTTCCTTCAGACTATAGGCACTGTACCCTAGATCCTCCTTCAGAGTGTAGGCACTGTGCCTTTCATCCTCCTTCAGAGTGCAGGCACTGTACCCTCCATCCTCCTTCAGAGTGCAGGAACTGTACCCTACATCCTCCTTCAGAGTGTAGGCACTGTACCCTCCATCCTCCTTCAGACTGTAGGCACTGTACCCTCCATCCTCCTTCAGAGTGTAGGCACTGTACCCTCCATCCTCCTTCAGAGTGTAGGCACTGTACCCTCCATCCTCCTTCAGAGTGTAGGCACTGTACCCTCCATCCTCCTTCAGAGTGTAGGCACTGTACCCTCCATCCTCCTTCAGAGCGTAGCCACTTTACCTTCCATCCTCCTGCAGAGTGTAGGCATTGTACCCTTTATCCCCCTTCAGAGTGTAGGCACTGCACGCTCCATCCTCTTTCAGATTGTAGGCACTGTACCCTCCATCCTCCTTCAGAGTGTAGGCACTGTACCCTCCATCCTTTTTCAGACTGTAGGCACTGTACCCTAGATCCTCCTTCAGAGTGTAGGCAATGTACCCTTCATCCTCCTGCAGAGTGCAGGCACTGTACCCTCCATCCTCCTTCAGAGCGTAGGCACTGTACCCTCCATCCTCCTTCAGAGTGTAGGCACTGTACCCTCCATCCTCCTTCAGAGTGTAGGCACTGTACCCTCCATCCTCCTTCAGAGTGTAGGCACTGTACCCTCCATCCTCCTTCAGAGTGCAGGCACTGTTCCCTCCATCCTCCTTCAGAGTGCAGGCACTGTACCCTTCATCCTCATGCAGAGTTTAGGCACTGTACCCTCCAACCTCCTTCGGAGTGCAGGCAGTATACCCTCCATCCTCCTTCAGAGTGTAGGCACTGTACCCTCCATCCTCCGTCAGAGTGTAGGCGCTGTACCCCATCCTCCTTCAGACTGTAGGCACTGTACCCTCCATCCTCCTTCAGAGTGTAGGCACTGTACCCTTCATCCTCCTTCAGAGTGCAGGCACTGTACCCTCCATCCTCCTGCAGAGTGTAGGCACTGTACACTCCATCTTCCTTCAGAGTGTAGGCACTGTACCCTCCATCCTCCTTCAGAGTGTAGGCACTGTACCCTCCATCCTCCTTCAGAGTGTAGGCACTGTTCCCTCCATCCTCCTTCAGAGTGTAGGCGATGTACCCTCCATCCTCATTCAGACTGTAGGCTCTGTACCCTCCATCCTCCTTCAGACTGTAGGCTCTGTACCCTCCATCCTCCTTCAGAGTGTAGGCACTGTACCCTCCATCCTCCTTCATAGTGTAGGCACTGTACCCTCCATCCTTCTTCAGAGTGTAGGCACTGTACCCTCCATCCCTTCTTCAGAGTGCAGGCACTGTACCCTCCATCCTCCTTCAGAGTGTAGGCACTGTACCCTTCATACTGCCTTCAGAGTGCCGGCACTGTACCCTCCATCCTCCTTCAGAGTGTAGGCACTGTACCCTCCATCCTCCTTCAGAGTGTAGGCACTGTACCCTCCATCCCTCCTTCAGAGAGTAGGCACTGTACCCTCCATACTGCCTTCAGAGTGTAGGCACTGTACCCTCCATACTGTCTTCAGAGTGTAGGCACTGTATCCTCCATCCCTCCTTCAGAGTGTAACCCTCCATCCCTCCTTCAGAGTGTAGGCACTGTACCCTCCATCCCTCCTTCAGAGTGTAGGCACTGTACCCTCCATTCCTCCTTCAGAGTGCAGGCACTGTACCCTCCATCCTCCTTCAAAGTGTAGGCACTGTACCCTTCATACTGCCTTCAGAGTGCCGGCACTGTACCCTCCATCCTCCTTCAGAGTATTGGCACTTAACCCTCCGTCCTCCTTCAGAGTGTAGGCACTGTACCCTCCATCCCTCCTTCAGAGTGTAGGCACTGTACCCTCCATACTGCCTTCAGAGTGTAGGCACTGTACCCTCCATCCCTCCTTCAGAGTGTAACCCTCCATCCCTCCTTCAGAGTGTAGGCACTGTACCCTCATCCTCCTGCAGAGTGTAGGCACTGTACCCTCCATCCTCCTTCAGAGTGTCATCCTCCTTCAGAGTGTAGGCCTACCCCATCCTCCTTCAGAGTGTAGGCACTGTACCCTCCATCCTCCTTCCCTCCTCCAGAGTGTAGGCACTGTACCCTCAGTACCCTCCATCCTCCTTCATAGTGTAGGCATACCCTCCATCCTTCAGAGTGTAGGCACTGTACCCTCCATTCCTCCTTCACTGAGAGTGTAGGCACTGTACCCTCCATCCTCCTTCAGAGTTAGGCACTGTACCCTCCATCCTCCTTCAGAGTGTAGGCACTGTACCCTCCAGTGTAGGCACTGCCTCCTTCAGAGTGCAGGCACTGTACCCTCCATCCTCCTTCAGAGTGTAGGCACTGTACCCTCCATCCTCCTTCAGAGTGTAGGCACTGTACCCTCCATCCTCCTTCAGAGTGTAGGCACTGTACCCTCCATCCTCCTTCAGAGTGTAGGCACTGTACCCTCCATCCTCCTTCAGAGTGCAGGCACTGTACCCTCCATCCTCCTTCAGAGTGTAGGCACTGCACTGTCAGAGTGTAGGCACCATCCTCCTTCAGAGTGCAGGCACTGTACCCTCCATCCTCCTTCAGGCACTGTACCCTCCATCCTCCTTCAGAGTGTAGGCACTGTACCCTCCATCCTCCTTCAGAGTGTAGGCACTGTACCCTCCATCCTCCTTCAGAGTGTAGGCACTGTACCCTCCATCCTCCTTCAGAGTGTAGGCACTGTACCCTCCATCCTCCTTCAGAGTGTAGGCACTGTACCCTCCATCCTCCTTCAGAGTGTAGGCACTGTACCCTCCATCCATACTGCCTTCAGAGTGAGCACTGTACCCTCCATCCTCCTTCAGGCACTGTACCCTTCATCTTCCTTCAGAGTGTAGGCACTGTACCCTCCATCCTCCTTCAGAGTGTAGGCATTGTACCCTCCATCCTTCTGCAGAGTGTAGGCACTGTACCCTCCATCCTCCTTAAGAGTGTAGGCACTGTACCCTTCATCCTCCTTCAGAGTGTAGGCACTGTACCCTCCATCCTCCTTCAGAGTGTAGGCACTGTACCCTCCATCCTCCTTCAGAGTGTAGGCACTGTACCCTCCATCCTCCTTCAGAGTGTAGGCACTGTACCCTCCATACTGCCTTCAGAGTGCAGGCACTGTACCCTCCATCCTCCTTCAGAGTGTAGGCACTGTACCCTCCATCCTCCTTCAGAGTGTAGGCACTGTACCCTCCATCCCTCCTTCAGAGTGTAGGCACTGTACCCTCCATTCCTCCTTCAGAGAGTAGGCACTGTACCCTCCATATTGCCTTCAGAGTGTGGGCACTGTACCCTCCATCCCTCCTTCAGAGTGTAACCCTCCATCCCTCCTTCAGAGTGTAGGCACTGTACCCTCCATCCCTCCTTCAGAGTGTAGGCACTGTACCCTCAATCCTCCTTCAGAGTGTAGGCACTGTACCCTTCATCCTCCTTCAGAGTGTAGGCACTGTACCCTTCATCCTCCTTCAGAGTGTAGGCACTGTACCCTTCATCCTCCTTCAGAGTGTAGGTACCCTTCATCCTCCTTCAGAGTGTAGGCACTGTACCCTCAGAGTGTAGGCATCCTCCTTCAGAGTGTAGGCACTGTACCCTCCATCCCTCCTTCAGAGTGTAGGCACTGTACCCTCCATCCTCCTTCAGAGTGTAGGCACTGTACCCTCTTCATCACTGCCTTCAGAGTGCAGGCACTGTACCCTCCATCCTCCTTCAGAGTGTAGGCACTGTACCCTCCATCCTCCTTCAGAGTGTAGGCACTGTACCCTCCATCCTCCTTCAGAGTGTAGGCACTGTACCCTCCATCCTCCTTCAGAGAGTAGGCACTGTACCCTCCATATTGCCTTCAGAGTGTAGGCACTGTACCCTCCATACTGCCTTCAGAGTGCAGGCACTGTACCCTCCATCCTCCTTCAGAGTGTAGGCACTGTACCCTCCATCCTCCTTCAGAGTGTAGGCACTGTACCCTAGATCCTCCTTCAGAGTGTAGGCACTGTGCCTTTCATCCTCCTTCAGAGTGCAGGCACTGTACCCTCCATCCTCCTTCAGAGTGCAGGAACTGTACCCTACATCCTCCTTCAGAGTGTAGGCACTGTACCCTCCATCCTCCTTCAGAGCGTAGCCACTTTACCTTCCATCCTCCTGCAGAGTGTAGGCACTGTACCCTCCATCCTCCTTCAGAGTGTAGGCACTGTACCCTCCATCCTCCTTCAGAGTGTAGGCACTGTACCCTGCATGCTCCTTCAGAGTGTAGGCACTGTACCCTCCATCCTCCTTCAGAGTGTAGGCACTGTACCCTCCATCCTCCTTCAGAGTGTAGGCACTGTACCCTCCATCCTCCTTCAGAGTGTAGGCACTGTACCCTCCATCCTGCTTCAGAGTGCAGGCACTGTTCCCTCCATCCTCCTTCAGAGTGCAGGCACTGTACCCTTCATCCTCATGCAGAGTTTAGGCACTGTACCCTCCAACCTCCTTCGGAGTGCAGGCAGTATACCCTCCATCCTCCTTCAGAGTGTAGGCACTGTACCCTCCATCCTCCGTCAGAGTGTAGGCGCTGTACCCCATCCTCCTTCAGACTGTAGGCACTGTACCCTCCATCCTCCTTCAGAGTGTAGGCACTGTACCCTTCATCCTCCTTCAGAGTGCAGGCACTGTACCCTCCATCCTCCTGCAGAGTGTAGGCACTGTACACTCCATCTTCCTTCAGAGTGTAGGCACTGTACCCTCCATCCTCCTTCAGAGTGTAGGCACTGTACCCTCCATCCTCCTTCAGAGTGTAGGCACTGTTCCCTCCATCCTCCTTCAGAGTGTAGGCGATGTACCCTCCATCCTCATTCAGACTGTAGGCACTGTACCCTCCATCCTCCTTCAGAGTGTAGGCACTGTACCCTCCATCCTCCTTCAGAGTGTAGGCACTGTTCCCTCCATCCTCCTTCAGAGTGTAGGCACTGTACCCTTCATCCTCCTTCAGAGTGTAGGCACTGTACCCTTCATCCTCCTTCAGAGTGTAGGCACTGTACCCTCCATCCTCCTTCAGAGTGTAGGCACTGTACCCTCCATCCTCCTTCAGAGTGTAGGCACTGTACCCTTCATCCTCCTTCAGAGTGCAGGCACTGTACCCTCCATCCTCCTTCAGAGTGTAGGCACTGTACCCTCCATCCTCCTTCAGAGTGTAGGCACTGTACCCTCCATCCTCCTTCACAGTGTAGGCACTGTACTCTCCATCCTCCTTCAGAGTGTAAGCACTGTACCGTCCATCCTCCTGCAGAGTGCAGGCACTGTACTCTCCATCCTCCTTCAGAGTGTAGGCACTGTACACTACATCCTCCTTCAGAGTGTAGGCACTGTACCCTCCATCCACCATGAAAGTGTAGGCACTGTACCCTCCATCCTTCTTCAGAGTGTAGGCACTGTACCCTCCATCCTCCGTCAGAGTGCAAGCACTGTATCCTCCATCCTTCTTCTTAGTGTAGGCACTGTACCCTCCATCCTCCTTCATAGTGTAGGCACTGTACCTTCCCTCCTTTTTCAGAGTGCAGGCACTGTTCCCTCCATCCTCCTTCAGAGTGAAGGCACTGTACCCTCCATCCTCCTTCAGAGTGTAGGCACTGTACCCTCCATCTTCCTTCAGAGTGGAGGCACTGTACCATCCATCCTCCTTCAGAGTGTAGGCCCTGTACCCTCCATACTGCTTGCAGAGTGCAGGCACTGTACCCTCCATCCTCCTTCATAGTGTAGGCACTGTGCCCTCCATCCTTCTTCAGAGTGTAGGCACTGTACCCTCCATCCCTCCTTCAGAGTGCAGGCACTGTACCCTCCATCCTCCTTCAGAGTGTAGGCACTGTACCCTCCATCTTCCTTCAGAGTGCAGGCACTGTACCCTCCATCCTCCTTCAGAGTGTAGGCACTGTACCCTCCATCTTCCTTCAGAGTGGAGGCACTGTACCATCCATCCTCCTTCAGAGTGTAGGCACTGTACCCTCCATCCTCCTTCAGAGTGCAGGCACTGTACCCTCCATCCTCCTTCAGAGTGTAGCCACTTTACCTTCCATCATCCTGCAGTGTAGGCACTGTACCCTTCATCCTCCTTCAGATTGTAGGCTCTGTACCCTCCATCCTCCTTCAGAGTGTAGGCACTGTACCCTCCATCCTCCTTCATAGTGTAGGCACTGTACCCTCCATCCTCCTTCAGAGTGTAGGCACTGTACCCTCCATCCTCCTTCAGAGTGTAGCCACTTTACCTTCCATCATCCTGCAGTGTAGGCACTGCACCCTCCATCCTCCCTCAGATTGTAGGCTCTGTACCCTCCATCCTCCTTCAGAGTGTAGGCACTGTACCCTCCATCCTCCTTCATAGTGTAGGCACTGTACCCTTCATCCTCCTTCATAGTGTAGGCACTGTACCCTCCATCCTCCTTCATAGTGTAGGCTCTGTACCCTCCATCCTCCTTCTGAGTGTAGGCTCTGTACCCTCCATCCTCCTTCATAGTGTAGGCACTGTACCCTCCATCCTCCTTCATAGTGTAGGCTCTGTACCCTCCATCCTCCTTCATAGTGTAGGCACTGTACCCTCCATCCTCCTTCATAGTGTAGGCTCTGTACCCTCCATCCTCCTTCATAGTGTAGGCACTGTACCCTTCATCCTCCTTCATAGTGTAGGCTCTGTACCCTCCATCCTCCTTCAGAGTGTAGGCTCTGTACCCTCCATCCTCCTTCAGAGTGTAGGCACTGTACCCTCCATCCTCCTTCATAGTGTAGGCACTGTACCCTCCATCCTTCTTCAGAGTGTAGGCACTGTACCCTCCATCCCTCCTTCAGAGTGCAGGCACTGTACCCTCCATCCCTCCTTCAGAGTGCAGGCACTGTACCCTCCATCCTCCTTCAGAGTGTAGGCACTGTACCCTCCATACTGCCTTCAGAGTGCAGGCACTTTACCCTCCATCCCTCCTTCAGAGTGTAGGCACTGTACCATCAATCCCTCCTTCAGTGTGCAGGCACTTTACCCTCCATCCCTCCTTCAGAGTGTAGGCACTGTACCATCAATCCCTCCTTCAGAGTGTAGGCACTGTACCATCAATCCCTCCTTCAGAGTGTAGGCACTGTACCATCAATCCCTCCTTCAGAGTGTAGGCACTGTACCATCAATCCCTCCTTCAGAGTGTAGGCACTGTACCATCAATCCCTCCTTCAGAGTGTAGGCACTGTACCATCAATCCCTCCTTCAGTGTGCAGGCACTTTACCCTCCATCCCTCCTTCAGAGTGTAGGCACTGTACCATCAATCCCTCCTTCAGAGTGTAGGCACTGTACCATCAATCCCTCCTTCAGAGTGTAGGCACTGTACCATCAATCCCTCCTTCAGAGTGTAGGCACTGTACCATCAATCCCTCCTTCAGTGTGCAGGCACTGTACTCACCACCTCCAATACTTAAGTCAGGTTAACCTGTTTTCCCCTCATTCCCTTCAAAATTAAAAGTGAGCTCTGATCTATCACTGACAACTGAGATCCTCACGTTCTTCCACTGGATTTAACAGTCTTGGACCTGACTACAGATCTTTTCAGACTCTGGAAAGTCTTGCCAGCCATTTTATCACTGGTGAAGAGTGTTTCACTGTTAAAATCATCACGAGAATGATGAATCTGCTTGGAGAAGAAAAGTATGTAATACCGGCACCATTGAAATATAATAGCAAATACAGTGTAATGTGATCCTTTATTGACAACGTTTCGCCCACACAGTGAGATTTATCAAGTCACAAACAGATGTACTTGAGTCCGTCTCAGATCCAACCTACCCAACATTCTCTATCTGACTCTCCACACTATGCTCGTGTATGTTTGTGACTTGATAAAGTTCACTGTGTGGACAAAATGTAGTCAATAATGGATCGCATTATATTGCATTTGTCTTTATTTTTCCATGAATCTGTGTATTCATCAGCTTCGGGGGCGAGGCTTTGTGATGATGACCTTTGTTATTAAGTAGATGCCTTAGTGTGTCACCTTTGAGTCCAGTTTCCGCTAGTACAGCCACTCTCAGCTGCTACCATTGCTGCATCTCATTGTGCCTGAAGGTCAGCTGGCCATGACCTTTCCTGGCGAGATTAAAAATCAAGAAGGTGACCAAAGTTAGGCCAACGAGGGGAGAAAATTAGTGGACTTTTGTAGTGAAAGTTTGTATTTCTTTGTTGTGGCTGAAGCTCCGCCACTGATTAGTGCCACCTGCGACTTGGGTTAAAGAGCTGCTTTACAGAGCTTTATCTATCTTTGTTGTGCGCTCTGCGCCACAGAAATTTTAGGGAGAAGGAACTCTGCCTTGCGGTAAATGTGATGTAAGGAAGGTGATTCAGAACGTGGTGGCAAGCAGTGCCGTGCTGCAGGGGTGTAGCTTCACACACACGTAGGGTATGTGGTGGTATTTGTGCCACCGTTTATGATCTAGCCGTAAGAGCGAGAGGACGTTAGAAGACCTTAAAATACGTGATTGTTTTAGGTGTGATGGAAAGTCTTGTGTAACTTCAGTAATGAAGGAAGTACGGAAGACTGAGGAGGAGGATGTTTTAGAAGGGATGTTGTCAAGCTTCTGGGACTACGTGAGGTGTTGTCAAGCCTCTGGGACTACGTGAGGTGTTGTCAAGCCTCTGGGACTACGTGAGGTGTTGTCAAGCCTCTGGGACTACGTGAGGTGTTGTCAAGCCTCTGGAACTACGTGAGGTGTTGTCAATTCTCTGGGACTATGTGAAGTGTTGTCAAGCCTCTGGGACTACTTAAGGTGTTCTCAAGCCTCTAGGACTACGTGAGGTGTTGTCAAGCCTCTAGAACTACGTGAGGTGTTGTCAAGCCTCTGGGACTACATGAGGTATTGTCAAGCCTCTGGGACTACGTGAGGTGTTGTCAAGCCCCTGGGACTACGTGAAGTGTTGTCAAGCCTTTACGACTATGTGAGGTGTTGTCAAGCCTCTGGGACTACGTGATGTGTTGTCAAGCCTTTACGACTACGTGAGGTGTTGTCAAGCCTCTGGAACTACGTGAGGTCTTGTCAAGCCTCTGAGACTATGTGAGGTGTTGTCAAGCCTCTGGGACTACGTGAGGTGTTGTCAAGCCTCTGGGACTACGTGAGGTGTTGTCAAGCCTCTGGAACTACGTAAGGTGTTGTCAATTCTCTGGGACTATGTGAAGTGTTGTCAAGCCTCTGGGACTACGTGAGGTGTTGTCAAGCCTCTGGAACTACGTGAGGCGTTGTCAAGCCTCTAGAACTACGTGAGGTGTTGTCAAGCCTCTAGGACTATGTGAGGTGTTGTCAAGCCTCTGAGACTATGTGAGATGTTGTCAAGCCTCTAGAACTACGTGAGGTGTTGTCAAGCCTCTGGGACTACATGAGGTGTTGTCAAGCCTCTGGGACTATGTGAGATGTTGTCAAGCCTCTAGGATTATGTGAGGTGTTGTCAAGCCTCTGGGACTACGTGAGGTGTTGTCAAGCCTCTGGGACTACGTGAAGTGTTGTCAAGCCTCTGGGACTACGTGAAGTGTTGTCAAGCCTCTGGGACTATGTGAGGTGTTGTCAAGCCTCTAGGACAACGTGAGGTGTTGTCAAGTGACTACGTGAGGTGTTGTCAAGCCTCTGGAACTACGTGAGGTGTTGTCAATTCTCTGGACTACGTGAGGTCTTGTCAAGCCTCTGAGACTATGTGAGGTGTTGTCAAGCCTCTGGGACTACGTGAGGTGTTTTCAAGCCTCTAGGACTACGTGAGGTGTTGTCAAGCCTCTTGAACTACGTGAGGTGTTGTCAAGCCTCTGGGACTACGTGAGGTGTTGTCAAGCCTCTAGGACTACGTGAGGTGTTGTCAAGCCTCTGGGACTACGTGAGGTGTTGTCAAGCCTCTGGGACTACGTGAGGTGTTGTCAAGCCTCTAGGACTACGTGAGGTGTTGTCAAGCCTCTAGGACTACGTGAGGTGTTGTCAAGCCTCTGAGACTACGTGAGGTGTTGTCAAGCCTCTAGGACTACGTGAGGTGTTGTCAAGCCTCTGGAACTACGTGAGGTGCTGTCAAACCTCTGGGACTACGTGAGGTGTTGTCAAGCCTCTGGGACTACGTGAGGTGTTGTCAAGCCTCTGGGACTACGTGAGGTGTTGTCAAGCCTCTAGGACTACGTGAGGTGTTGTCAAGCCTCTGGAACTACGTGAGGTGTTGTCAAGCCTCTAGGACTACGTGAGGTGTTGTCAAGCCTCTGGAACTAAGTGAGGTGTTGTCAGGCCTCTAGGACTACGTGAGATGTTGTCAAGCCTCTAGGACTACGTGAGATGTTCTCAAGCCTCTGGGACTACGTCTGGTGTTGTCAAGCCTCTGGGACTACGTGAGGTGTTGTCAAGCCTCTGGGACAACGTGAAGTGTTGTCAAGCCTCTGGGACAACGTGAGGTGTTGTCAAGCCTCTGGAACTACGTGAGGTGTTGTCAAGCCTCTGGGACTACGTGGGGTGTTGTCAAGCCTCTGGGACTACGTGAGGTGTTGTCAAGCCTCTAGGACAACGTGAGGTGTTGTCAAGCCTCTAGAACTATGTGAGGTGTTGTCAAGCCTCTAGAACTATGAGAGGTGTTGTCAAGCCTTTGGGACTACGTGAGGTGTTGTCAAGCCTCTGGGACTACGTGAGGTGTTGTCAAGCCTCTAGGACTACGTGAGGTGTTGTCAAGCCTCTAGGACTACGTGAGGTGTTGTCAAGCCTCTGGGACTACGTGAGGTGTTGTCAAGCCTCTAAGACTACGTGAGATGTTGTCAAGCCTCTGGAACTACGTGTGGTGTTGTCAAGCCTCTGGGACTACATGAGGTGTTGTCAAGCCTCTGGGACTATGTGAGATGTTGTCAAGCCTCTAGGATTATGTGAGGTGTTGTCAAGCCTCTGGGACTACGTGAGGTGTTGTCAAGCCTCTGGGACTACGTGAAGTGTTGTCAAGCCTCTAGGACTATGTGAGGTGTTGTCAAGCCTCTGGGACTATGCGAGGTGTTATCAAGCCTCTGTGACTATGTGAGGTGTTGTCAAGCCTCTGAGACAACGTGAAGTGTTGTCAAGCCTCTGGGACTACGTGAAGTGTTGTCAAGCCTCTGGGACTACGTGAGGTGTTGTCAAGCCTCTGGAACTACGTGAGGTGTTGTCAAGCCTCTGGGACTACGTGAGGTGTTGTCAAGCCTCTGGAACTACGTGAGGTGTTGTCAAGCCTCTGGGACTACGTGAGGTGTTGTCAAGCCTCTGGGACTACGTGAGGTGTTGTCAAGCCTCTAGGACTACGTGAGGTGTTGTCAAGCCTCTAGAACTACGTGAGGTGTTGTCAAGCCTCTGGGACTATGTGAGGTGTTGTCAAGCCTCTAGGATTATGTGAGGTGTTGTCAAGCCTCTGGGACTACGTGAGGTGTTGTCAAGCCTCTGGGACTACGTGAGGTGTTGTCAAGCCTCTGGGACTACGTGAGGTGTTGTCAAGCCTCTGGGACTACGTGAGGTGTTGTCAAGCCTCTGGGACTACGTGAGGTGTTGTCAAGCCTCTAGGAGTACGTGAGATGTTGTCAAGCCTCTAGGACTATGTGAGGTGTTGTCAAGCCTCTAGGACTACGTGAGGTGTTGTCAAGCCTCTAGGACTACGTGAGGTGTTGTCAAACCTCTAGGACTACGTGAGGTGTTGTAAAGCCTCTAGGACTATGTGAGGTGTTGTCAAGCCTCTGTGACTACGTGAGGTGTTGTCAAGCCTCTGGGACTTCGTGAGGTGTTGTCAAGCCTCTGGGACTACGTGAGGTGTTGTCAAGCCTCTGGGACTACGTGAGGTGTTGTCAACTAGGACTACGTGAGGTGTTGTCAAGCCTCTGGGACTACGTGAGGTGTTGTCAAGCCTCTGGGACTACGTGAGGTGTTGTCAAGCCTCTGGGACTACGTGAGGTGTTGTCAAGCCTCTAGGACTACGTGAGGTGTTGTCAAGCCTCTGGGACTACGTGAGGTGTTGTCAAGCCTCTGGGACTACGTGAGGTGTTGTCAAGCCTCTGAGACTACGTGAGGTGTTGTCAAGCCTCTGGGACTACGTGAGGTGTTGTCAAGCCTCTGGAACTACGTGAGGTGTTGTCAATTTTCTGGGACTATGTGAAGTGTTGTCAAGACTCTGAGACTACGTGAGGTGTTGTCAAGACTCTGAGACTACGTGAGGTGTTGTCAAGACTCTGAGACTACGTGAGGTGTTGTCAAGACTCTGAGACTACGTGAGGTGTTGTCAAGACTCTGAGACTACGTGAGGTGTTGTCAAGACTCTGAGACTACGTGAGGTGTTGTCAAGACTCTGAGACTACGTGAGGTGTTGTCAAGACTCTGAGACTACGTGAGGTGTTGTCAAGACTCTGAGACTACGTGAGGTGTTGTCAAGACTCTGAGACTACGTGAGGTGTTGTCAAGACTCTGAGACTACGTGAGGTGTTGTCAAGACTCTGAGACTACGTGAGGTGTTGTCAAGACTCTGAGACTACGTGAGGTGTTGTCAAGACTCTGAGACTACGTGAGGTGTTGTCAAGACTCTGAGACTACGTGAGGTGTTGTCAAGACTCTGAGACTACGTGAGGTGTTGTCAAGACTCTGAGACTACGTGAGGTGTTGTCAAGACTCTGAGACTACGTGAGGTGTTGTCAAGACTCTGAGACTACGTGAGGTGTTGTCAAGACTCTGAGACTACGTGAGGTGTTGTCAAGACTCTGAGACTACGTGAGGTGTTGTCAAGACTCTGAGACTACGTGAGGTGTTGTCAAGACTCTGAGACTACGTGAGGTGTTGTCAAGACTCTGAGACTACGTGAGGTGTTGTCAAGACTCTGAGACTACGTGAGGTGTTGTCAAGACTCTGAGACTACGTGAGGTGTTGTCAAGACTCTGAGACTACGTGAGGTGTTGTCAAGACTCTGAGACTACGTGAGGTGTTGTCAAGACTCTGAGACTACGTGAGGTGTTGTCAAGACTCTGGGACTACTGAGGTGTTGTCAAGACTCTGAGACTACGTGAGGTGTTGTCAAGACTCTGAGACTACGTGAGGTGTTGTCAAGACTCTGAGACTACGTGAGGTGTTGTCAAGACTCTGAGACTACGTGAGGTGTTGTCAAGACTCTGAGACTACGTGAGGTGTTGTCAAGACTCTGAGACTACGTGAGGTGTTGTCAAGACTCTGAGACTACGTGAGGTGTTGTCAAGACTCTGAGACTACGTGAGGTGTTGTCAAGACTCTGAGACTACGTGAGGTGTTGTCAAGACTCTGAGACTACGTGAGGTGTTGTCAAGACTCTGAGACTACGTGAGGTGTTGTCAAGACTCTGAGACTACGTGAGGTGTTGTCAAGACTCTGAGACTACGTGAGGTGTTGTCGAGACTCTACGTGAGGTGTTGTCAAGACTCTGAGACTACGTGAGGTGTTGTCAAGACTCTGAGACTACGTGAGGTGTTGTCAAGACTCTGAGACTACGTGAGGTGTTGTCAAGACTCTGAGACTACGTGAGGTGTTGTCAAGACTCTGAGACTACGTGAGGTGTTGTCAAGACTCTGAGACTACGTGAGGTGTTGTCAAGACTCTGAGACTACGTGAGGTGTTGTCAAGACTCTGAGACTACGTGAGGTGTTGTCAAGACTCTGAGACTACGTGAGGTGTTGTCAAGACTCTGAGACTACGTGAGGTGTTGTCAAGACTCTGAGACTACGTGAGGTGTTGTCAAGACTCTGAGACTACGTGAGGTGTTGTCAAGACTCTGAGACTACGTGAGGTGTTGTCAAGACTCTGAGACTACGTGAGGTGTTGTCAAGACTCTGAGACTACGTGAGGTGTTGTCAAGACTCTGAGACTACGTGAGGTGTTGTCAAGACTCTGAGACTACGTGAGGTGTTGTCAAGACTCTGAGACTACGTGAGGTGTTGTCAAGACTCTGAGACTACGTGAGGTGTTGTCAAGACTCTGAGACTACGTGAGGTGTTGTCAAGACTCTGAGACTACGTGAGGTGTTGTCAAGACTCTGAGACTACGTGAGGTGTTGTCAAGACTCTGAGACTACGTGAGGTGTTGTCAAGACTCTGAGACTACGTGAGGTGTTGTCAAGACTCTGAGACTACGTGAGGTGTTGTCAAGACTCTGAGACTACGTGAGGTGTTGTCAAGACTCTGAGACTACGTGAGGTGTTGTCAAGACTCTGAGACTACGTGAGGTGTTGTCAAGACTCTGAGACTACGTGAGGTGTTGTCAAGACTCTGAGACTACGTGAGGTGTTGTCAAGACTCTGAGACTACGTGAGGTGTTGTCAAGACTCTGAGACTACGTGAGGTGTTGTCAAGACTCTGAGACTACGTGAGGTGTTGTCAAGACTCTGAGACTACGTGAGGTGTTGTCAAGACTCTGAGACTACGTGAGGTGTTGTCAAGACTCTGAGACTACGTGAGTTGTTGTCAAGCTTTTAGGACTACGTGAGGTGTTGTCAAGCCTCTAGGACTACGTGAGGTGTTGTCAAGCCTCTAGGACTACGTGAGGTGTTGTCAAGCCTCTGAGACTACGTGAGATGTTGTCAAGCCTCTAGGACTACGTGAGGTGTTGTCAAGCCTCTGGGACTACGTGAGGTGTTGTCAAGCCTCTAGGACTACGTGAGGTGTTGTCAAGCCTCTAGGACTACGTGAGGTGTTGTCAAGCCTCTGGGACTACGTGAGGTGTTGTCAAGCCTCTAGGACTCTGTCAAGCCTCTAGGACTACGTGAGGTGTTGTCAAGCCTCTGGGACTACGTGAGGTGTTGTCAAGCCTCTGGGACTACGTGAGGTGTTGTCAAGCCTCTGGGACTACGTGAGGTGTTGTCAAGCCTCTGGGACTACGTGAGGTGTTGTCAAGCCTCTGGAACTACGTGAGGTGTTGTCAAGCCTCTGGGACTACGTGAGGTGTTGTCAAGCCTCTGGGACTACGTGAGGTGTTGTCAAGCCTCTGGGACTACGTGAGATGTTGTCAAGCCTCTAGGACTACGTGAGGTGTTGTCAAGCCTCTAGGACTACGTGAGGTGTTGTCAAGCCTCTAGGACTACTTGAGGTGTTGTCAAGACTCTGAGACTACGTGAGGTGTTGTCAAGACTCTGAGACTACGTGAGGTGTTGTCAAGACTCTGAGACTACGTGAGGTGTTGTCAAGACTCTATGGCTACGTGAGGTGTTGTCAAGCCTCTAGGGCTACGTGAGGTGTTGTCAAGACTCTGAGACTACGTGAGGTGTTGTCAAGACTCTGAGACTACGTGAGGTGTTGTCAAGACTCTGAGACTACGTGAGGTGTTGTCAAGACTCTGAGACTACGTGAGGTGTTGTCAAGACTCTGAGACTACGTGAGGTGTTGTCAAGACTCTGAGACTACGTGAGGTGTTGTCAAGACTCTGAGACTACGTGAGGTGTTGTCAAGACTCTGAGACTACGTGAGGTGTTGTCAAGACTCTGAGACTACGTGAGGTGTTGTCAAGACTCTGAGACTACGTGAGGTGTTGTCAAGACTCTGAGACTACGTGAGGTGTTGTCAAGACTCTGAGACTACGTGAGGTGTTGTCAAGACTCTGAGACTACGTGAGGTGTTGTCAAGACTCTGAGACTACGTGAGGTGTTGTCAAGACTCTGAGACTACGTGAGGTGTTGTCAAGACTCTGAGACTACGTGAGGTGTTGTCAAGACTCTGAGACTACGTGAGGTGTTGTCAAGACTCTGAGACTACGTGAGGTGTTGTCAAGACTCTGAGACTACGTGAGGTGTTGTCAAGACTCTGAGACTACGTGAGGTGTTGTCAAGACTCTGAGACTACGTGAGGTGTTGTCAAGACTCTGAGACTACGTGAGGTGTTGTCAAGACTCTGAGACTACGTGAGGTGTTGTCAAGACTCTGAGACTACGTGAGGTGTTGTCAAGACTCTGAGACTACGTGAGGTGTTGTCAAGACTCTGAGACTACGTGAGGTGTTGTCAAGACTCTGAGACTACGTGAGGTGTTGTCAAGACTCTGAGACTACGTGAGGTGTTGTCAAGACTCTGAGACTACGTGAGGTGTTGTCAAGACTCTGAGACTACGTGAGGTGTTGTCAAGACTCTGAGACTACGTGAGGTGTTGTCAAGACTCTGAGACTACGTGAGGTGTTGTCAAGACTCTGAGACTACGTGAGGTGTTGTCAAGACTCTGAGACTACGTGAGGTGTTGTCAAGACTCTGAGACTACGTGAGGTGTTGTCAAGACTCTGAGACTACGTGAGGTGTTGTCAAGACTCTGAGACTACGTGAGGTGTTGTCAAGACTCTGAGACTACGTGAGGTGTTGTCAAGACTCTGAGACTACGTGAGGTGTTGTCAAGACTCTGAGACTACGTGAGGTGTTGTCAAGACTCTGAGACTACGTGAGGTGTTGTCAAGACTCTGAGACTACGTGAGGTGTTGTCAAGACTCTGAGACTACGTGAGGTGTTGTCAAGACTCTGAGACTACGTGAGGTGTTGTCAAGACTCTGAGACTACGTGAGGTGTTGTCAAGACTCTGAGACTACGTGAGGTGTTGTCAAGACTCTGAGACTACGTGAGGTGTTGTCAAGACTCTGAGACTACGTGAGGTGTTGTCAAGACTCTGAGACTACGTGAGGTGTTGTCAAGACTCTGAGACTACGTGAGGTGTTGTCAGGACTCTGAGACTACGTGAGGTGTTGTCAAGACTCTGAGACTACGTGAGGTGTTGTCAAGACTCTGAGACTACGTGAGGTGTTGTCAAGACTGAGACTACGTGAGGTGTTGTCAGGACTCTGAGACTACGTGAGGTGTTGTCAAGACTCTGAGACTACGTGAGGTGTTGTCAAGACTCTGAGACTACGTGAGGTGTTGTCAAGACTCTGAGACTACGTGAGGTGTTGTCAAGACTCTGAGACTACGTGAGGTGTTGTCAAGACTCTGAGACTACGTGAGGTGTTGTCAAGACTCTGAGACTACGTGAGGTGTTGTCAAGACTCTGAGACTACGTGAGGTGTTGTCAAGACTCTGAGACTACGTGAGGTGTTGTCAAGACTCTGAGACTACGTGAGGTGTTGTCAAGACTCTGAGACTACGTGAGGTGTTGTCAGGACTGAGACTACGTGAGGTGTTGTCAAGACTGAGACTACGTGAGGTGTTGTCAAGACTCTGAGACTACGTGAGGTGTTGTCAAGACTCTGAGACTACGTGAGGTGTTGTCAAGACTCTGAGACTACGTGAGGTGTTGTCAAGACTCTGAGACTACGTGAGGTGTTGTCAGGACTCTGAGACTACGTGAGGTGTTGTCAGGACTCTGAGACTACGTGAGGTGTTGTCAGGACTGAGACTACGTGAGGTGTTGTCAGGACTGAGACTACGTGAGGTGTTGTCAAGACTGAGACTACGTGAGGTGTTGTCAGGACTGAGACTACGTGAGGTGTTGTCAGGACTGAGACTACGTGAGGTGTTGTCAGGACTGAGACTACGTGAGGTGTTGTCAGGACTGAGACTACGTGAGGTGTTGTCAGGACTGAGACTACGTGAGGTGTTGTCAGGACTCTGAGACTACGTGAGGTGTTGTCAGGACTGAGACTACGTGAGGTGTTGTCAGGACTGAGACTACGTGAGGTGTTGTCAGGACTGAGACTACGTGAGGTGTTGTCAGGACTGAGACTACGTGAGGTGTTGTCAGGACTGAGACTACGTGAGGTGTTGTCAGGACTGAGACTACGTGAGGTGTTGTCAGGACTGAGACTACGTGAGGTGTTGTCAAGACTGAGACTACGTGAGGTGTTGTCAGGACTGAGACTACGTGAGGTGTTGTCAAGACTGTCTCGTCGCCTCAGTAACAACTCGCGTCACATTTTTGGATGAAAAACTTCAACTATTCGCAATATTTTCAGTTTTTTTTACTTTTTCCATTATTTTTGTTATAACTTTAACATTTATTTTGAGTTTAAAATTAATCTTTTACGAGTACTCGACCTCTGGCCCTGAGTGACGGAAACAGGTCATCTCTTCTGACCTTTGACCTCTAACTGGGTCAGAGCAAAGGACCAATTATATAAATGAGAGAGTAATGTCTCACCCAAGTGGACACGCGATCATGTGATGACAGTCTCTCTCTTAGCTGGAATGATGACTGACCTTGTCACCCTGAAGATACCATATTTGATCTCCCCCTCATCTTCGTATACAATGTCAGTAATGATTCCAAACAATTCTCTTCATACCGGGTCACATTAGGCTCACAACTCTCCTGTATAACAACACCAGGAAGACATTAATTCCTAAAATTGAGATTAAGTGAACTCTCAGTGCAGACACACGGTGACATGCACCTCTCAGTGCAGACACACGGTGACATGCACCTCTCAGTGCAGACACACGGTGACATGCACCTCTCAGTGCAGACACACGGTGACATGCACCTCTCAGTGCAGACACACGGTGACATGCACCTCTCAGTGCAGACACACGGTGACATGCACCTCTCAGTGCAGACACACGGTGACATGCACCTCTCAGTGCAGACACACGGTGACATGCACCTCTCAGTGCAGACACACGGTGACATGCACCTCTCAGTGCAGACACACGGTGACATGCACCTCTCAGTGCAGACACACGGTGACATGCACCTCTCAGTGCAGACACACGGTGACATGCACCTCTCTGTGCAGACACACGGTGACATGCACCTCTCAGTGCAGACACACGGTGACATACACCTCTCAGTGCAGACACACGGTGACATGCACCTCTCAGTGCAGACACACGGTGACATACACCTCTCAGTGCAGACACACGGTGACATACACCTCTCAGTGCAGACACACGGTGACATACACCTCTCAGTGCAGACACACGGTGACATGCACCTCTCAGTGCAGACACACGGTGACATACACCTCTCAGTGCAGACACACGGTGACATGCACCTCTCAGTGCACTCACTGTTCACCCTCCCCCCCCTTTATGATGCATTAAACGCAATGTAATTCATCACACCTATAAACAAAGAAGCGATAAATCCGTATGGGTTATTCAGCATAGGAACTTGTGGAGAGACGATCTTGCTATCAGTGACCGCAGGTCAGAGACCCTCTCAGGTTTACCTGGTAGACACATAAGCGACGTAAGACAACTGTACAAACACTAACGTCTTACAGTCTTCAAGAATCTGTTACATTACTCACAGACAAGTTTGAGGAACATCAACCTTGTTTAAGGAGACATATTGATGTTTTTGTTTTGGAGGAGAAGGAAGAATTAGTTGATATTTCTTCCTCCACCATTATGTGGAGTTGGTGTATGGTCGTGCACCCCACCATTATGTGGAGTAGGTGTATGGTCGTGGTGCACCCCACCATTATGTGGAGTAGGTGTATGGTCGTGCAACCCACCATTATGTGGAGTTGGTGTATGGTCGTGCACCCCACCATTATGTGGAGTAGGTGTATGGTCGTGCAACCCACCATTATGTGGAGTTGGTGTATGGTCGTGCACCCCACCATTATGTGGAGTAGGTGTATGGTCGTGCATCCCACCATTATGTGGAGTTGGTGTATGGTCGTGCATCCCACCATTATGTGGAGTTGGTGTATGGTCGTGCACCCCACCATTATGTGGAGTAGGTGTATGGTCGTGCATCCCACCATTATGTGGAGTAGGTGTATGGTCGTGCACCCCACCATTATGTGGAGTAGGTGTATGGTCGTGCACCCCACCATTATGTGGAGTTGGTGTATGGTCGTGCACCCCACCATTATGTGGAGTTGGTGTATGGTCGTGCACCCCACCATTATGTGGAGTAGGTGTATGGTCGTGCACCCCACAATTATGTGGAGTTGGTGTATGGTCGTGCACCCCACCATTATGTGGAGTAGGTGTATGGTCGTGCAACCCACCATTATGTGGAGTTGGTGTATGGTCGTGCACCCCACCATTATGTGGAGTTGGTGTATGGTCGTGCACCCCACCATTATGTGGAGTTGGTGTATGGTCGTGCATCCCACCATTATGTGGAGTTGGTGTATGGTCGTGCAACCCACCATTATGTGGAGTTGGTGTATGGTCGTGCAACCCACCATTATGTGGAGTTGGTGTATGGTCGTGCACCCCACCATTATGTGGAGTTGGTGTATGGTCGTGCACCCCACCATTATGTGGAGTAGGTGTATGGTCGTGCATCCCACCATTATGTGGAGTAGGTGTATGGTCGTGCACCCCACCATTATGTGGAGTTGGTGTATGGTCGTGCACCCCACCATTATGTGGAGTAGGTGTATGGTCGTGCATCCCACCATTATGTGGAGTAGGTGTATGGTCGTGCACCCCACCATTATGTGGAGTTGGTGTATGGTCGTGCACCCCACCATTATGTGGAGTTGGTGTATGGTCGTGCACCCCACCATTATGTGGAGTAGGTGTATGGTCGTGCACCCCACCATTATGTGGAGTTGGTGTATGGTCGTGCAACCCACCATTATGTGGAGTTGGTGTATGGTCGTGCAACCCACCATTATGTGGAGTTGGTGTATGGTCGTGCAACCCACCATTATGTGGAGTTGGTGTATGGTCGTGCAACCCACCATTATGTGGAGTTGGTGTATGGTCGTGCAACCCACCATTATGTGGAGTTGGTGTATGGTCGTGCAACCCACCATTATGTGGAGTTGGTGTATGGTCGTGCAACCCACCATTATGTGGAGTTGGTGTATGGTCGTGCAACCCACCATTATGTGGAGTTGGTGTATGGTCGTGCACCCCACCATTATGTGGAGTAGGTGTATGGTCGTGGTGCACCCCACCATTATGTGGAGTAGGTGTATGGTCGTGCACCCCACCATTATGTGGAGTAGGTGTATGGTCGTGCACCCCACCATTATGTGGAATAGGTGCATGGTCTTGCACCCCACCATTATGGTGGTGTGTGTGGTGATCGTGTACTCCATTATGTCTCCTCCACCATTAACCTTCAGTTTAATTACCAAGCCAGTAGAGGCAGCAATTATTCATAATATATTTTAGCCGACCTTCTCCCTGTTTGCCAGCGACCTTTCGCCTCCCTTCAGCCAGGGAGCGTAATGCCAGGTCAGCTTGGCATTTGCTGAGCCCTTGGCTTCGTTGGAGAAGTGAGGGAGCGCATGTTGGGTCTTCCGGTGTTAGGGTAGGTGGTGTTGGATTGGCACCTCCGTGTTGTCGTGAGAGAAACACAAGCCTGTTTAGTGTTCCTG
Source organism: Cherax quadricarinatus (assembly GCF_038502225.1). Lineage (NCBI taxonomy): Eukaryota > Metazoa > Arthropoda > Malacostraca > Decapoda > Parastacidae > Cherax > Cherax quadricarinatus. The sequence continues at coordinate 21,025,736 of NC_091300.1, read as the reverse complement.
CTTGAGTTGTTGGTTTCTTGTGGTCTCGTGAACGTGCAACATGACAAGTTACACTTGCAGACTTCTACTTACGTCCAGTACTCACATTTATTTCTGTGTCTTTTCTGAATCGTTCTTCTATAGTCATTCCTTAAATAAGCATTTCTGGCAGTTGAGTTTGTGTGTAGATCTCGGTACTAGTGTGAGGACAGTAACAGTACCACACACTAGTGTGAGGACAGTAACAGTACCACACACTAGTGTGAGGACAGTGACAGTACTACACACTAGTGTGAGGACAGTGACAGTACCACACACTAGTGTGAGGACAGTAACAGTACTACACACTAGTGTGAGGACAGTGACAGTACCACACACTAGTGTGAGGACAGTGACAGTACTACACACTAGTGTGAGGACAGTGACAGTACCACACACTAGTGTGAGGACAGTAACAGTACTACACACTAGTGTGAGGACAGTAACAGTACCACACACTAGTGTGAGGACAGTAACAGTACCACACACTAGTGTGAGGACAGTAACAGTACCACACACTAGTGTGAGGACAGTGACAGTACTACACACTAGTGTGAGGACAGTGACAGTACTACACACTAGTGTGAGGACAGTGACAGTACCACACACTAGTGTGAGGACAGTGACAGTACTACACACTAGTGTGAGGACAGTGACAGTACTACACACTAGTGTGAGGACAGTGACAGTACAGTGAGGACAGTAACAGTACCACACACTAGTGTGAGGACAGTGACAGTACTACACACTAGTGTGAGGACAGTGACAGTACTACACACTAGTGTGAGGACAGTGACAGTACCACACACTAGTGTGAGGACAGTGACAGTACTACACACTAGTGTGAGGACAGTGACAGTACCACACACTAGTGTGAGGACAGTGACAGTACTACACACTAGTGTGAGGACAGTGACAGTACTACACACTAGTGTGAGGACAGTGACAGTACTACACACTAGTGTGAGGACAGTGACAGTACCACACACTAGTGTGAGGACAGTGACAGTACTACACACTAGTGTGAGGACAGTGACAGTACTACACACTAGTGTGAGGACAGTGACAGTACTACACACTAGTGTGAGGACAGTGACAGTACCACACACTAGTGTGAGGACAGTGACAGTACTACACACTAGTGTGAGGACAGTGACAGTACTACACACTAAGAACATAAGAACATAAGAACGAAGGAACACTGCAGAAGGCCTACTGGCCCATGCGAGGCAGGTCCAAGTCTCCTACCGGCTTAAGCCAATGCACCCAACCTAGTCAGGTCAGGTCACATTGACTTAAGGGAGGAACACGGCAACCGACCTGGTAGCACAAGCTATCAGGTCTAACTCACACCCACCCACATCCACTCATGTATTTATCCAACCTATTTTTAAAGCTACACAACGTTCTGGCCTCTATAACGGTACTTGGGAGTTTGTTCCACTCATCCACAACTCTATTACCAAACCAGTACTTTCCTATATCCTTCCTGAATCTGAATTTTTCCAACTTAAAACCATTGCTGCGAGTCCTGTCTAGGCTAGATATTTTCAGCACACTATTTACATCCCCTTTATTTATTCCTGTCTTCCATTTATACACCTCAATCATATCCCCCCTAATTCTACGTCTTTCTAGAGAGTGCAGATTCAGGGCCCTTAGTCTATCCTCATAGGGAAGGTTTCTGATACATGGGATCAACTTTGTCATCCTCCTTTGTACATTTTCCAGAGAATTTATATCCATTCTGTAATAAGGTGACCAAAACTGTGCAGCATAATCTAAATGAGGCCTAACCAAGGATGTATAGAGTTGAAGAACAACCTGAGGACTCCTATTATTTATGCTTCTTGATATGAAGCCAAGGATTCTATTAGCTTTATTGCGAACACTTATGCACTGTTGTCTTGGTTTCAGATTACTGCTAACCAGAACTCCTAAATCTTTTTCGCAATCCGTAATATTAAGATCTACATTATTTAGTTTATATGTGGCATGATTATTGTCCTGTCCAACATTTAGAACTTTGCATTTGTCTATATTAAACTGCATCTGCCACTTCTCCGACCACTGCATCAGTCTATTCAAATCTTCCTGGAGTGCTCGAATGTCCTCGTCAGAATGAATTCGACGGCCTATTTTGGTGTCATCGGCAAACTTGCCGATGTCGCTCTTTATGCCCTCATCTATGTCGTTTATGTAGATTGTGAACAGCAGGGGGCCCAACACTGACCCCTGTGGAACACCGCTCGTGACACTTCCCCACTCTGATTTCTCCCCATTTATGCAAACTCTCTGCTGCCTATTTGTTAACCATGCCTCTATCCAGGAAAAAATTTCTCCTCCTATTCCATGTGCTTTAATTTTCCTCAATAGTCTCTGATGTGGGACCCTGTCAAAAGCCTTACTGAAGTCCATATACACAATATCATATTCATTACCATGATCTACCTCCTCAAATACCTTAGTGAAAAAAGTTAATAAATTCGTAAGGCAGGAACGCCCCTTTGTAAAACCATGCTGAGATTCGTTGATTAATTTATGCTTTTCAAGGTGGCTACGAACTGCCTCGGCAATTATTGATTCCATAAATTTTCCCACTATGGAGGTTAGGCTTATTGGTCTATAGTTCGAAGCTAAGGACCTGTCACCTGTTTTGAAAATAGGTATCACATTTGCCATTTTCCACTTATCTGGCACCATGCCAGTTTGTAGTGATATGTTGAAAAGATTAGCCAAAGGTGTGCTAAGCTCCTCTTTACATTCCTTTAGAACCCTTGCATACAGTTCATCAGGGCCTGGGGATTTGTTAGGTTTTAATTTATCTATTTGCCTAAGGACCATGTCACTTGTGACCCTAATAGTACACAGTTTATTATCGTCCTGTTCTACATAATTTATCATTACTGGAATATCGCTGGTATCCTCCTGTGTAAAAACTGAGAGGAAGTATGTGTTAAAAATTCTACACATTTCCTTATCACTGTCAGTGAGCTGACCCGAGGAACTTTTGAGTGGGCCTATCTTGTCCCTGATCTTACTTCTGTATACCTGAAAGAATCCTTTTGGGTTAGTCTTCGATTCTCTTGCAACTTTAACCTCATAATCTCTTTTTGCTTTTCTAATTCCCTTTTTTATTTCTCTCTTTAACTGAATATATCGATTTCTCAATTGCCCCTCCCCTCTTTTGATTTGCCTATATATGCCTCTCTTTTGACCAATCAGATATTTTAATCTATTGTTCATCCATTTAGGATCATTTTTGTTTGATCTGATTTCCCTATTTGGAACATAATTTGACTGAGCAGCTAGAACTATGCCCTGGAAAGCATCATATCGGCAACCATCACCACCTACCTGACCCTTAGTCAGGTCATTCCAGTTCAGCCAACCTAAGTAATTTTTCAGTCCTATGAAATCAGCCAAGGACAGTGACAGTACCACACACTAGTGTGAGGACAGTGACAGTACTACACACTAGTGTGAGGACAGTGACAGTACTACACACTAGTGTGAGGACAGTGACAGTACTACACACTAGTGTGAGGACAGTGACAGTACTACACACTAGTGTGAGGACAGTGACAGTACCACACACTAGTGTGAGGACAGTGACAGTACTACACACTAGTGTGAGGACAGTGACAGTACCACACACTAGTGTGAGGACAGTGACAGTACTACACACTAGTGTGAGGACAGTGACAGTACTACACACTAGTGTGAGGACAGTGACAGTACTACACACTAGTGGGAGGACAGTGACAGTACTACACACTAGTGTGAGGACAGTGACAGTACTACACACTAGTGTGAGGACAGTAACAGTACCACACACTAGTGTGAGGACAGTGACAGTACTACACACTAGTGTGAGGACAGTGACAGTACTACACACTAGTGTGAGGACAGTGACAGTACTACACACTAGTGTGAGGACAGTGACAGTACTACACACTAGTGTGAGGACAGTGACAGTACCACACACTAGTGTGAGGACAGTGACAGTACCACACACACTAGTGTGAGGACAGTAGCAGTACCATACACTAGTGTGAGGACAGTGACAGTACCACACACACTAGTGTGAGGACAGTGAGAGTACCACACACTAGTGTGAGGACAGTGACAGTACCACACACACTAGTGTGAGGACAGTAACAGTACCATACACTAGTGTGAGGACAGTGACAGTACTACACACTAGTGTGAGGACAGTGACAGCACCACACACACTAGTATGAGGACAGTGACAGTACTACACACTAGTGTGAGGAGAGTGACAGTACCACACACACTAGTGTGAGGACTGTAGCAGTACCACACACTAGTGTGACGACAGTGACAGTACCACACACTAGTGTGAAGACAGTGACAGTACCACACACTAGTGTGACGACAGTGACAGTACCACACACTAGTGTGAGGACAGTAACAGTACCACACACTAGTGTGAGGACAGTGACAGTACCACACACACTAGTGTGAGGGCAGTAACAGTACCACACACTAGTGTGACGACAGTGACAGTACCACACACTAGTGTGAAGACAGTGACAGTACCACACACTAGTGTGACGACAGTGACAGTACCACACACTAGTGTGAGGACAGTAACAGTACCACACACTAGTGTGAGGACAGTAACAGTGCCACACACTAGTGTGAGGACAGTGACAGTACCACACACACTAGTGTGAGGACAGTGACACTACCACACACTAGTGTGAGGACAGTGACAGTACCACACACTAGTGTGAGGACAGTGACAGTACCACACACACTAGTGTGAGGACAGTAACAGTACCATACACTAGTGTGAGGACAGTGACAGTACCACACACTAGCGTGAGGACAGTGACAGTACCACACACACTAGTGACAGTGACAGTACCACACACACTAGTGTGACGACAGTGACAGTACCACACACTAGTGTGAGGACAGTGACAGTACCACACACACTAGTGTGAGGACAGTGACAGTACCACACACTAGTGTGAGGACAGTAACAGTACCACACACTAGTGTGAGGACAGTGACAGTGCCACACACTGACGACAGTGACAGTACCACACACTAGTGTGAGGACAGTGACAGTACCACACACACTAGTGTGAGGACAGTGACATTACCACACACTAGTGTGAGGACAGTGACAGTACCACACACACTAGTGTGAGGACAGTGACGGTACCACACACACTAGTGTGAGGACAGTAACAGTACCACACACACTAGTGTGAGGACAGTGACAGTACAATACACTAGTGTGAGGACAGTGACGGTACCACACACACTAGTGTGAGGACAGTAACAGTACCACACACACTAGTGTGAGGACAGTGACAGTACCACACACACTAGTGTGAGGACAGTAACAGTACCACACACACTAGTGTGAGGATAGTAACAGTACCACACACACTAGTGTGAGGACAGTAACAGTACCACACACACTAGTGTGAGGACAGTAACAGTACCACACACACTAGTGTGAGGACAGTGACAGTACCACACACTAGTGTGAGGACAGTAACAGTACCACACACACTAGTGTGAGGACAGTAACAGTACCACACACACTAGTATGAGGACAGTAACAGTACCACACACTAGTGTGAGGACAGTAACAGTACAATACACTAGTGTGAGGACAGTGACAGTACCACACACACTAGTGTGACGACAGTGACAGTACCACACACTAGTGTGAGGACAGTAACAGTACCACACACACTAGTGTGAGGACAGTGACAGTACCACACACTAGTATGAGGACAGTAACAGTACCACACACTAGTATGAGGACAGTAACAGTACAATACACTAGTGTGAGGACAGTGACAGTACCACACACACTAGTGTGACGACAGTGACAGTACCACACACTAGTGTGAGGACAGTAACAGTACCACACACTAGTGTGAGGACAGTGACAGTACCACACACACTAGTGTGAGGACAGTGACAGTACCACACACTAGTGTGAGGACAGTGACAGTACTACACACTAGTGTGAGGACAGTGACAGTACTACACACTAGTGTGAGGACAGTGACAGTACTACACACTAGTGTGAGGACAGTGACAGTACCACACACTAGTGTGAGGACAGTGACAGTACTACACACTAGTGTGAGGACAGTGACAGTACTACACACTAGTGTGAGGACAGTGACAGTACTACACACTAGTGTGAGGACAGTGACAGTACCACACACTAGTGTGAGGACAGTGACAGTACTACACACTAGTGTGAGGACAGTGACAGTACTACACACTAGTGTGAGGACAGTGACAGTACCACACACTAGTGTGAGGACAGTGACAGTACTACACACTAGTGTGAGGACAGTGACAGTACTTCACACTAGTGTGAGGACAGTGACAGTACTACACACTAGTGTGAGGACAGTGACAGTACTACACACTAGTGTGAGGACAGTGACAGTACCACACACTAGTGTGAGGACAGTGACAGTACTACACACTAGTGTGAGGACAGTGACAGTACCACACACTAGTGTGAGGACAGTGACAGTACTACACACTAGTGTGAGGACAGTGACAGTACTACACACTAGTGTGAGGACAGTGACAGTACTACACACTAGTGGGAGGACAGTGACAGTACTACACACTAGTGTGAGGACAGTGACAGTACTACACACTAGTGTGAGGACAGTAACAGTACCACACACTAGTGTGAGGACAGTGACAGTACTACACACTAGTGTGAGGACAGTGACAGTACTACACACTAGTGTGAGGACAGTGACAGTACTACACACTAGTGTGAGGACAGTGACAGTACTACACACTAGTGTGAGGACAGTGACAGTACCACACACTAGTGTGAGGACAGTGACAGTACCACACACACTAGTGTGAGGACAGTAGCAGTACCATACACTAGTGTGAGGACAGTGACAGTACCACACACACTAGTGTGAGGACAGTGACAGTACCACACACTAGTGTGAGGACAGTGACAGTACCACACACACTAGTGTGAGGACAGTAACAGTACCATACACTAGTGTGAGGACAGTGACAGTACTACACACTAGTGTGAGGACAGTGACAGCACCACACACACTAGTATGAGGACAGTGACAGTACTACACACTAGTGTGAGGAGAGTGACAGTACCACACACACTAGTGTGAGGACTGTAGCAGTACCACACACTAGTGTGACGACAGTGACAGTACCACACACTAGTGTGAAGACAGTGACAGTACCACACACTAGTGTGACGACAGTGACAGTACCACACACTAGTGTGAGGACAGTAACAGTACCACACACTAGTGTGAGGACAGTGACAGTACCACACACACTAGTGTGAGGGCAGTAACAGTACCACACACTAGTGTGACGACAGTGACAGTACCACACACTAGTGTGAAGACAGTGACAGTACCACACACTAGTGTGACGACAGTGACAGTACCACACACTAGTGTGAGGACAGTAACAGTACCACACACTAGTGGGAGGACAGTAACAGTGCCACACACTAGTGTGAGGACAGTGACAGTACCACACACACTAGTGTGAGGACAGTGACACTACCACACACTAGTGTGAGGACAGTGACAGTACCACACACTAGTGTGAGGACAGTGACAGTACCACACACACTAGTGTGAGGACAGTAACAGTACCATACACTAGTGTGAGGACAGTGACAGTACCACACACTAGCGTGAGGACAGTGACAGTACCACACACACTAGTGTGAGGACAGTGACAGTACCACACACTAGTGTGAGGACAGTGACAGTACCACACACACTAGTGTGAGGACAGTAACAGTACAATACACTAGTGTGAGGACAGTGACAGTACCACACACACTAGTGTGACGACAGTGACAGTACCACACACTAGTGTGAGGACAGTGACAGTACCACACACACTAGTGTGAGGACAGTGACAGTACCACACACTAGTGTGAGGACAGTAACAGTGAGGACAGTGACAGCACCACACACTAGTGTGAGGACAGTGACAGTGACGACCACACACACTAGTGTGACAGTGACAGTACCACACACACTAGTGAGGACAGTGACAGTACCACACACTAGTGTGAGGACAGACAGTACACTAGTGAGGACAGTAACACACTAGTACCACACACTAGTGAGGACAGTGACAGTGTGAGGACAGTAACAGTACCACACACTAGTGTGAGGACAGTGACAGTGCCACACACACTAGTGTGAGGACAGTGACAGCACCACACACTAGTGTGAGGACAGTACCAGTACCATACACTAGTGTGAGGACATTGAGGTACCACACACACTAGTGTGACAGTGTGAGGACAGTAACAGTACCACACACTAGTATGAGGACAGTAACAGTACCACACACTAGTATGAGGACAGTGACAGTACCACACACACTAGTATGAGGACAGTGACAGTACCACACACTAGTATGAGGACAGTAACAGTACCACACACTAGTGTGAGGACAGTAACAGTACCACACACTAGTGTGAGGACAGTAACAGTACCACACACACTAGTGTGAGGACAGTGACAGTACCACACACTAGTGTGAGGACAGTAACAGTACCACACACACTAGTGTGAGGACAGTAACAGTACCACACACTAGTGTGAGGACAGTGACAGTACCACACACACTAGTATGAGGACAGTAACAGTACCACACACACTAGTGTGAGGACAGTGACAGTACAGTAACAGTACACACACTAGTGTGAGGACAGTGACAGTACCACACACACTAGTGTGAGGACAGTAACAGTGCCACACACTAGCGTGAGGACAGTAACAGTACCACACACACTAGTGTGAGGACAGTAACAGTGCCACACACTAGCGTGAGGACAGTAACAGTACCACACACACTAGTGTGAGGACAGTAACAGTACCACACACTAGTGTGAGGACAGTGACAGTACCACACACTAGTGTGAGGACAGTAACAGTACCACACACTAGTGTGAGGACAGTGACAGTACCACACACACTAGTGTGAGGACAGTGACAGTACCACACACACTAGTGTGAGGACAGTAACAGTACCACACACTAGTGTGAGGACAGTGACAGTACCACACACTAGTGTGAGGACAGTAACAGTACCACACACTAGTGTGAGGACAGTGACAGTACCACACACTAGTGTGAGGACAGTAACAGTACCACACACACTAGTGTGAGGACAGTAACAGTACCACACACTAGTGTGAGGACAGTAACAGTACCACACACACTAGTGTGAGGACAGTAACAGTACCACACACACTAGTGTGAGGACAGTGACAGTACCACACACTAGTGTGAGGACAGTAACAGTACCACACACACTAGTGTGAGGACAGTGACAGTACCACACACACTAGTGTGAGGACAGTAACAGTACCACACACACTAGTGTGAGGACAGTAACAGTACCACACACTAGTGTGAGGACAGTAACAGTACCACACACTAGTGTGAGGACAGTAACAGTACCACACACACTAGTGTGAGGACAGTGACAGTACCACACACTAGTGTGAGGACAGTAACAGTACTACACACACTAGTGTGAGGACAGTAACAGTACCACACACACTAGTGTGAGGACAGTAACAGTACCACACACACTAGTGTGAGGGCAGTAACAGTACCACACACACTAGCGTGAGGACAGTAACAGTACCACACACAGTAACAGTAACACACACTAGTGTGAGGACAGTAACAGTACCACACACACACTAGTGTGAGGGCAGTAACAGTACCACACACACTAGCGTGAGGACAGTAACAGTACCACACACTAGTGTGAGGACAGTAACAGTACCACACACACTAGTGTGAGGACAGTAACAGTACCACACACACTAGTGTGAGGACAGTAACAGTACCACACACACTAGTGTGAGGACAGTAACAGTACCACACACACTAGTGTGAGGACAGTAACAGTACCACACACACTAGTGTGAGGACAGTAACAGTACCACACACTAGTGTGAGGACAGTAACAGTACCACACACTAGTGTGAGGACAGTAACAGTACCACACACACTAGTGTGAGGACAGTAACAGTACCACACACACTAGTGTGAGGACAGTAACAGTACCACACACTAGTGTGAGGACAGTAACAGTACCACACACACTAGTGTGAGGACAGTAACAGTACCACACACACTAGTGTGAGGACAGTAACAGTACCACACACACTAGTGTGAGGACAGTAACAGTACCACACACACTAGTGTGAGGACAGTAACAGTACCACACACACTAGTGTGAGGACAGTAACAGTACCACACACACTAGTGTGAGGACAGTAACAGTACCACACACACTAGTGTGAGGACAGTAACAGTACCACACACACTAGTGTGAGGACAGTAACAGTACCACACACACTAGTGTGAGGACAGTAACAGTACCACACACACTAGTGTGAGGACAGTAACAGTACCACACACACTAGTGTGAGGACAGTAACAGTACCACACACACTAGTGTGAGGACAGTAACAGTACCACACACACTAGTGTGAGGACAGTAACAGTACAGTGACAGTACACACACTAGTGTGAGGACAGTAACAGTACTAGTGTGAGGACATCAACAGTACCACACACTAGTGTGAGGACAGTAACAGTACCACACACTAGTGTGAGGACAGTAACAGTACCACACACACTAGTGTGAGGGCAGTAACAGTACCACACACACTAGTGTGAGGACAGTGACAGTACCACACACACTAGTGTGAGGACAGTAACAGACAGTGAGGACAGTACCACACACACTAGTGTGAGGGCAGTAACAGTACCACACACACTAGTGTGAGGACAGTGACAGTACCACACACACTAGTGTGAGGACAGTAACAGTACCACACACACTAGTGTGAGGACAGTAACAGTACCACACACACTAGTGTGAGGACAGTAACAGTACCACACACACTAGTGTGAGGACTGTGACAGTACCACACACACTAGTGTGAGGACAGTAACAGTACCACACACACTAGTGTGAGGACAGTAACAGTACCACACACACTAGTGTGAGGACAGTAACAGTACCACACACACTAGTGTGAGGACTGTGACAGTACCACACACACTAGTGTGAGGACAGTAACAGTACCACACACACTAGTGTGAGGACAGTGACAGTACCACACACACTAGTATGAGGACAGTAACAGTACCACACACTAGTGTGAGGACAGTGACAGTACCACACACACTAGTGTGAGGACAGTAACAGTACCACACACACTAGTGTGAGGACAGTAACAGTACCACACACTAGTGTGAGGACAGTGACAGTACCACACACACTAGTGTGAGGACAGTAACAGTACCACACACTAGTGTGAGGACAGTGACAGTACCACACACACTAGTGTGAGGACAGTAACAGTACCACACACTAGTGTGAGGACAGTGACACACAACAGTACAGTAACAGTACCACACACTAGTGTGAGGACAGTAACAGTACCACACACTAGTGTGAGGACAGTGACAGTACCACACACTAGTGTGAGGACAGTAACAGTACTACACACACTAGTGTGAGGACAGTAACAGTACTACACACACTAGTGTGAGGACAGTAACAGTACTACACACACTAGTGTGAGGACAGTAACAGTACCACACACTAGTGTGAGGACAGTAACAGTACTACACACACTAGTGTGAGGACAGTAACAGTACTACACACACTAGTGTGAGGACAGTGACAGTACCACACACACTAGTGTGAGGACAGTAACAGTACTACACACACTAGTGTGAGGACAGTAACAGTACCACACACTAGTGTGAGGACAGTAACAGTACCACACACACTAGTGTGAGGACAGTGACAGTACCACACACACTAGTGTGAGGACAGTAACAGTACCACACACACTAGTGTGAGGACAGTAACAGTACCACACACACTAGTGTGAGGACAGTGACAGTACCACACACTAGTGTGAGGACAGTAACAGTACCACACACTAGTGTGAGGACAGTGACAGTACCACACACTAGTGTGAGGACAGTAACAGTACCACACACTAGTGTGAGGACAGTAACAGTACCACACACTAGTGTGAGGACAGTAACAGTAACTAGTTTGAGGACAGTAACAGTACCACACACTAGTGTGAGGGCAGTAACAGTACCACACACTAGTGTGAGGACAGTAACAGTACCACACACTAGTGTGAGGACAGTAACAGTACCACACACTAGTGTGAGGACAGTAACAGTACCACACACACTAGCGTGAGGACAGTAACAGTACCACACACTAGTGTGAGGACAGTAACAGTACCACACACACTAGTGTGAGGACAGTAACAGTACCACACACTAGTGTGAGGACAGTAACAGTACCACACACTAGCGTGAGGACAGTAACAGTACCACACACTAGTGTGAGGACAGTAACAGTACCACACACTAGTGTGAGGACAGTAACAGTACCACCACACACACAGTAACAGTACCACACACACTAGCGTGAGGACAGTAACAGTACCACACACTAGTGTGAGGACAGTAACAGTACCACACACTAGTGTGAGGACAGTAACAGTACCACACACTAGTGTGAGGACAGTAACAGTACCACACACTAGTGTGAGGACAGTAACAGTACCACACACTAGTGTGAGGACAGTAACAGTACCACACACTAGTGTGAGGACAGTGACAGTACCACACACACTAGTGTGAGGACAGTAACAGTACCACACACTAGTGTGAGGACAGTAACAGTACCACACACTAGTGTGAGGACAGTAACAGTACCACACACTAGTGTGAGGACAGTAACAGTACCACACACACTAGTGTGAGGACAGTAACAGTACCACACACACTAGTGTGAGGACAGTAACAGTACCACACACACTAGTGTGAGGACAGTAACAGTACCACACACACTAGTATGAGGACAGTAACAGTACCACACACTAGTGTGAGGGCAGTAACAGTACAACACACTAGTGTGAGGGCAGTAACAGTACCACACACTAGTGTGAGGACAGTAACAGTACCACACACTAGTGTGAGGACAGTAACAGTACCACACACTAGTGTGAGGACAGTAACAGTACCACACACTAGTGTGAGGACAGTAACAGTACCACACACTAGTGTGAGGACAGTAACAGTACCACACACTAGTGTGAGGACAGTAACAGTACCACACACACACTAGTGTCAGGGCAGTAACAGTACCACACACACTAGTGTGAGTAACAGTACCACACACAGTAACAGTACCACACACTAGTGTGAGGACAGTAACAGTACCACACACTAGTGTGAGGGACAGTACCACACAGTACCAGTAACAGTAACACACACTAGTGTAGTGTGAGTGTGAGGACAGTAACAGTACCACACACTAGTGTGAGGACAGTAACAGTACCACACACTAGTGACAGTACCACACACTAGTGTGAGGAAAATAACAGTACCACACACTAGTGTGAGGACAGTAACAGTACCACACACACACTAGTGTGAGGGCAGTAACAGTACCACACACTAGTGTGAGGACAGTAACAGTACCACACATTAGTGTGAGGACAGTAACAGTACCACACACTAGTGTGAGGACAGTAACAGTACCACACACTAGTGTGAGGGCAGTAACAGTACCACACACTAGTGTGAGGACAGTAACAGTACCACACACACACTAGTGTGAGGGCAGTAACAGTACCACACACTAGTGTGAGGACAGTAACAGTACCACACACTAGTGTGAGGACAGTAACAGTACCACACACTAGTGTGAGGACAGTAACAGTACCACACACTAGTGTGAGGACAGTAACAGTACCACACACTAGTGTGAGGACAGTAACAGTACCACACATTAGTGTGAGGACAGTAACAGTACTACACATTAGTGTGAGGACAGTAACAGTACCACACATTAGTGTGAGGACAGTAACAGTACCACACACTAGTGTGAGGACAGTAACAGTACCACACACTAGTGTGAGGACAGTAACAGTACCACACATTAGTGTGAGGACAGTAACAGTACCACACACTAGTGTGAGGACAGTGAAAGTACCACACACTAGTGTGAGGACAGTAACAGTACCACACACACTAGTGTGAGGACAGTGACAGTACCACACACTAGTGTGAGGACAGTAACAATACCACACACACTAGTGTGAGGACAGTAACAGTACCACACACTAGTGTGAGGACAGTGACAGTACCACACACTAGTGTGAGGACAGTAACAGTACCACACGCTAGTGTGAGGGCAGTAACAGTACCACACACTAGTGTGAGGACAGTAACAGTACCACACACACTAGTGTGAGGACAGTGACAGTACCACACACTAGTGTGAGGACAGTAACAGTACCACACACTAGTTTGAGGACAGTGACAGTACCACACACTAGTGTGAGGACAGTAACAGTACCACACACACTAGTGTGAGGACAGTGACAGTACCACACACTAGTGTGAGGACAGTGACAGTACCACACACTAGTGTGAGGACAGTTACAGTACCACACACTAGTGTGAGGACAGTAACAGTACCACACACTAGTGTGAGGACAGTGACAGTACCACACACTAGTTTGTGATACTGTCACTATCACTTAGGGGTGATAATGTCAGAGTATCTCACATTCAAAGATCACAACAATGATATTATCACAACTGCGAGGAAAATGATAGGATGAATAATGAGAACCTTCAAAACAAAGGATGACAAGCCGATCCTCTTAGGTCACTTGTTCTCTCTAGGTTGGAATGCTGGTGTACACTAACAGCCCCATTCATGGCAGGTGATATTGCAGAGCTGGAAAATATACAGAGAATCTTCACTGAGCATATAAGTACAGTCAAGCACCTCAGTTACTGGAAACGGTGGAAGTCCCTTGACCTGTACTCCTTGGAACGCAGGCGAGAAAGATGCATCATGATTTACAAATTCAAAATCGTAGAGGGACTATTTCCAAATCTTCACACGGAACCCTCTCCCTGCGAAAGCAAAAGACTTGGCAGGAGGTGTAAGATTCCCCCAGTAGAAAGCAGGGGTGCCTTGAGTACACGAAGAAATAACATAAGAATTGTCAGAGCCCAAGACTGTTCAACAGCCTCCCAGTATATATAAGGTAAGATTACAATTAGACCTCTGGCTGTTTTTAAGAGGGAACCGGATAAATACTTATAGTACCTACGTACGTAGGTACGTAGGTACTAACTTTAAGTATTTGTCCGGTTCCCTTGTACGTACGTACATACGTACCTACCTACCTGCTTGCCTACCTACCTACCTACACACACATACACATCTATTTATTTATCTATCTTGTACCTACACACACGCTTTGAGGTCACTGTTTACCATAGGCCAGTAGGCCTCTCTAGTTTTCATTGCCATGTTCAGGGTGTTGGTCGAGATGTTTCACCTCGGTCTGTGAATAACATCAAAGAAGCCGCTGACCCATCCAGTACATCCATCCTCATCCAGTACATCCATCCTCATCCAGTACATCCATCATCATCCAGTACATCCATCCTCATCCAGTACATCCATCATCATCCAGTACATCCATCCTCATCCAGTACATCCATCCTCATCCAGTACATCCATCAGGTCACACCCTGGTGTGACACAGGTCATGTCAACAACAGTAATAACAAAAGCGTCAGCAGCAATTTTCTCATTTCTCATGACGGACAAGTTCCCTCCCACCCACCAACCACCCACCCCCACCCACCAACCACCCACCCCCACCCACCAACCACCCACCCCCACCCACCAACCACCCACCCCCACCCACCTACCACCCACCCCCACCCACCTACCACCCACCCCCACCCACCTACCACCCACCCCCATCCACCTACCACCCACCCCCACCCACCTACCACCCACCCCCACCCACCTACCACCCACCCCCATCCACCCAACATATATCTCTCCTTATATCCCTTCCTTCATATATTCTTCCCCGCTTCTATCCCACAGAAGAACCCCCCTTCTCCCCCTCACACCCCCTCTCCCCCTCACACCCCCTCTCCCCCTCACTCCCCCATCTCCCCCTCTCCTCCTCGCTCCCCCTCTCCCCTCACTCCCCCCTCTCCCCCTCGCTCTCCCCTCTCTCCCTCACTTCCCCCACCCTCTCCCCCTCACTTACCCACCCTCTCCTCCTCACTCCCCCCACCCTCTCCTCCTCACTTCCCCCACTCTCTCCTCCTCACTTACCCACCCTCTCCTCCTCACTTCCCCCACCCTCTCCTCCTCACTTCCCCCACCCTCTCCTCCTCACTTCCCCCACCCTCTCCTCCTCACATACCCCACCCTCTCCTCCTCACTTACCCACCCTTTCCTCCTCACTTCCCCCACCCTCTCCCCCTCACCCACCCTCTCCTCCTCACTTACCCACCCTCTCCTCCTTACTTCCCCCACCCTCTCCCCCTCACTTACCCACCCTCTCCTCACTTACCCCACCCTCTCCTACTCACTTACCCCACCCTCTCCTCCTCTCTTCCCCCACCCTCTCCTCCTCACTTCCCCCACCCTCTCCCCTTCACGTCCCTAACACTTTCCCCCTCACTTCCCCAACCCTCTCCCCCTCACTTCCAACACCCTCTCCTCCTCACTCCCCCTGTCCCCTCACTTCCCCTCTCCCCCTCACTTCCCCCACCCTCTCCCCCTCACTTCCCCACCCTCTTCTCTCACTTCTCCCCTCTCCCCTCTCCGCCACTTTTCCCTCTCCCCCTCACTCTCCCATCTTTCCCTCTCCTCACTCCCCTTCTCCCCTCACTCCTCCCTCTCCCCCTCCCCCTCTCCCCCTCACTTCCCCCACCCTCTCTCCCTCACTTCCCCACCCTCTCCCCCTCACTTCCCCCACCCTCTCCCCCCTCACTTCCCTAACCCTTTCCCCCGCACTTCCCACACCCTCTTCCCTCACTTCCCCCACCCTCTCCCCCTCACTTGCCCATCTCCCCTTCTCCTCCTCACTCCCCCTCTCCCCTCACTCCCCCTCTCTCCTCACTCCCCCTCTCTCCCTCACTCCCCCTCTCTCCCTCACTTCCCCCACCCTCTCCCCCTCACTTCCCCCACCCTCTCCCCTTCACTTTCCCCACCCTCTCCCCCTCACATCCCCCACCCTCTTCCCCTCACTTCCCCCACCCTCCCCCCCTGTTCCCCTCACTCTCCCGTCTCCCCCTCTCCCCTCACTCCCCCTCTCTCCTCACTCCCCCTCTCTCCCTCACTCCCCCTCTCTCACTTCCCCCACCCTCTCCCCCACACTTCCCCCACCCTCTCCCCCTCACTTCCCCCACCCTCTCCCCCTCACTTCCCCCACCCTCTCCCCTCACTTCTCCCACCCTCTCCCCCTCACTTCCCCCACCCTCTCCCCCTCACATCCCCCACCCTGTCCCCCTCACTCTCCCACCCTCTCCCCCTCACTTCCCCACCATTTTCTCTCACTTCTCCCCTCTCCCCTCTCCCCCACTTCCCCCCTCTCCCCTCACTCCCCCATCTTTCCCTCTCCTCACTCCCCTTCTCCCCTCACTCCTCCCTCTCCCCCTCACTTCCCTCACCCTCTCCCCCTCACTTCCCTCACCCTCTCCCCCTCACTTCCCCCACCCTCTCCCCTTCACTTCCCTCACCCTCTCCCCCTCACTTCCCTAACCCTTTCCCCCTCACTTCCCCACCCTCTCCCCTCACTTCCCCCACCCTCTCTCCCTCTCCTCCTTACTCGCCCATCTCCCCTTCTCCTCCTCACTCCCCCTCTCCCCTCACTTCCCCACTCTCTCCCCCTCACTTCCCTCCCCCTCTCCCCCTAACTTCCCCCACCCTCTCCCCCTCACTTCCCCACCCTCTTCTCTCACTTCTCCCCTCTCCCCTCTTTCGTCCCTCTCCCCTCACTCCCCCATCTTTCCCTCTCCTCACTCCCCTTCTCCCCTCTCTCCTCTCTCTCCCCCTCATTTCCCTCACCCTCTCCCCCTCACTTCCCCACCCTCTCTCCCTCACTTCCCCCACCCTCTCCTCTCACTTCCCCCACCCTTTCCCCCTCACTTCCCTAACCCTTTTCCCCTCACTTCCCCCACCCTCTCCTCTCACTTCCCCCACCCTCTCTCCCTCTCCCCTTCACTCCCCCGTCTCCCCCTCTCCTCCTCACTCCCCCTCTCCCCTCACTCCCCTCTCCCCCTCACTCCCTCCTCTCCCCCTCACTTCCCCCACCCTCTCCCCCTCACATCCCCCACCCTCTCCCCCTTACTTCCCTCACCCTCTCCCTCTCACTTCCCTCACCCTCTCCCCCTCACTTCCCTCACCCTCTCCCCCTCACTTCCCTCACCCTCTCCCCCTCTCCCCCTCACTTCCCTCCCCCTCTCCTCCTCACTTCCCTCACCCTCTCCCCCTCACTTCCCTCACCCTCTCCCCTTCACTTTCCTCACACTTTCCCCCTCACTTCCCTCACCCTCTCCCCCTCACTTCCCTCACCCTCTCCCCCTCACTTCCCCCACCCTCTCCCCTTCACTTCCCTCACCCTCACTTCCCCCACCCTCTCCTCCTCACTTCCCTCATCCTCTCCCCCTCACTTCCCTCACTCTCTTCCCTCACTTCTCTCCCCCTCTCCCCTTCACTTCCCCCACCCTCTCCCCTCATTTCCCTCACCCTCTCCCCCTCACTTCCCCACCCTCTCCCCTCACTTCCCCTACCCCTTTACCCACCCTCCTACTCTCTTAAATATTTTCGCGCCTCTTCCTATCTTTTTCATCGCCTTCCACAGGTTTCCCTTCCATTTTGACTCTCCTCTTCATTCTCATTCCCATGTCTCCTCTTGTCCCTGTCTCCTCTTGTCCCTGTCTCCTCTTGTCCCTGTCTCCTCTTGTCCCTGTCTCCTCTTGTCCCTGTCTCCTCTTGTCCCTGTCTCCTCTTGTCCTTGTCTCCTCTTGTCCCTGTCTCCTCTTGTCCTTGTCTCCTCGTGTCTCTTTCTTTTCATGTCTCTGTCTCCCATTTCTCTGGCAGCTAAGCATTAGCTAAGAACTATAGACCAATAGCTCTGACGTCCCACATCATAAAAATCTTTGAAAGAGTGTTATGAAGCAGGATTGCAAATCACCTGGATTCCCAAAATCTGCACAATCCAGGGCAACATGGGTTCAGGGCAGGTCGCTCCTGCCTCTCACAACTACTGGATCACTATGATATGGCCTTGGATGCACTGGAAGAAAATCAGAATGCAGATGTAATATACACAGACTTTGCAAAAGCATTTGACAAATGCGATCATGGCGTAATAGCCCATAAAATACGTGCTAAAGGAATAGATGGGAAAGTGGGGAGATGGATCTTCAACTTCCTAACAAATCGAACACAAAGAGTAGTGGTCAACAGAGTTAAATCGGAGGCTGCCATAGTGAAGAGCTCTGTTCCACAAGGCACAGTACTCGCCCCCATCTTATTCCTTATCCTCATATCAGACATAAACAGAGATATACACCACAGCACCGTATCATCCTTTGCGGATGATACTAGGATCTGCATGAGGCTGTCATCTGCTGAGGACGCGGTTAACCTCCAAGAAGATATAAACAAAGTTTTCCAGTGGGCAACGGTAAACAATATGATGTTCAATGAGGACAAATTCCAACTACTCCGTTATGGAAAACTGGAGGAGATAATAACTAGAACAGAGTATACTACTGACTCTGGCCATACAATAGAGCGGAAAAATAATGTAAGGGACCTGGGAGTAATAATGTCTGAGGATCTCACTTCCAAGGATCACAACAGTGCCACGATCACACGTGCAAAGAAAATGATAGGATGGATAATGAGAACTTTCAAAGCGAGAGATGCCAAGCCAATGATGATCCTTTTTAAATCACTTGTTCTCTCTAGGCTGGAATACTGCTGTACATTAACATCTCCATTCAAAGCAGGTGAAATCGCAGATCTAGAGAATGTACAGAGATCCTTTACTGCACGTATAAGTTCTGTCAAGCACCTTAACTACTGGGAACGCTTGGAAGCACTTGACTTGTACTCGTTGAAACGCAGGAGGGAGAGATATATCATAATCTACACTTGGAAAATCCTGGAAGGAATGGTCCCAAATCTGCACACAGAAATCACTCCCTACGAACGTAAAAGACTGGGCAGGCGATGCAAAATGCCCCCAATTAAAAGTAGGGGCGCCATTGGTACACTAAGAGAAAACACCATAAGTGTCCGGGGCCCAAGACTGTTCAACAGCCTCCCATCAAGCATTAGGGGAATTACCAATAAACCCCTGGCTGCCTTCAAGAGAGAGCTGGACAGATACCTAAAGTCAGTGCCGGATCAGCCGGGCTGTGGCTCGTACGTTGGACTGCGTGCGGCCAGCAGTAACAGCCTAGTTGATCAAGCCCTGATCCATTGGGAGGCCTGGTCATGGACCGGGCCGCGGGGGCGTTGATCCCCGGAATAACCTCCAGGTAACCTGTATTTTCTTTCATTTTATGAACATGGTTTAGTTTGGTACCCAGTGTGCCATTGTGTGGTTGAGTCTAACAACCACTCTGCTTCCTCGCACCAACCACCTGCCACCTCTAATGCTGGATGACGTTTATCTTACATCAGAAATCGTGAAGGAAATCGATTCAAAGTGAAGTTCGTGAGATCCTTATTGATGAAGCTGGTGGTGACTCCGGAGATAATAGCTACACACGGTATTGCTGGAGAACATCTCTACTGGATCGTGACATGGCAGCACAGTTTCCTGAAATGAGAAAAGAATCAGAACAGGAAATACTCACAAGTAATGTTCCACAGGGGTCAGTGCTGGGTCTCTTGTTCACTCTGTTAAACCAACAATAATAATAATAATAATAATAATAATAATAATAATAATAATAATAATAATAATAATAATAATAATGATAATAATAATAATAATAATAATAATAATAATAACATTAATAATGGTTCAACTTAGACGAGATAATGATGATGTGAGTTACCTGATAACTAAAATATAAATAGGTCGACAGATCCATTATAGATTTCTTAAATGTTATGGTCTTGGTCAGAAAAGAATGAAGAATGGATTTAAGTGGAAGGAATTTAGATTTAAAAAGGATCATGGAAGCAGAGCTGAAGTGGTGTTTGTCTACCAGCAGAGTTGATGATGAGTGGAACAAGTTGCTAAGTAACGTCAATGAAGCCCTGGAAGAACTTCTCAACTGTCTTAGGTGTGTGTGTGTGAGTAGGCCAGTAGGCCTACTGCAGTTTAAATGCAATTTACAGCCTACGGTATTCTGAGCAGCAGAGATATAACATCAGCAGCAGCAGCAATAGAACCAGTGGAATATCACCGCCAGCAGCAGAAGCATCAAGAATTGATCAACAGCAGCAACAGTAGACAACGGTGCAGCACAGTGGTGCAGCACAACGGCGCAGCACAACGGTGCAGCACAGTGGTGCAGCGCAGTGGTGCAGCACAACGGCGCAGCACAACGGTGCAGCACAGTGGTGCAGCACAGTGGTGCACCAATAACAATATAAAACATGTTAATATTGGTTGAAGCACAGACCTGAGCTGGTCAAATGGTGAGAGGATGAATGACCTCGAGGGTGAATGAGAGAGAATAGGAGGGAAAGGGGGGGGGGTAGGAAGAGGTGGTGGAGGAGGGAGAGAGGTGGTTGTTACCGTGGGAGGTAGGACGGGGTAGGGGATGGGAGAAGCGGGAGGGGGAGGGTTATGACCGTGGGAGGCTACTGACAGACACACTGGTCAAGCCAGTCAGTCTGGCTGCTTGATGGCTTTATAACCCACCCTTGACACTCTTTGACACAGCGGCGGGGTGCCTGAGGGCGGCGGCTTGTACACTCATTGTTCAGGTCACTCGCTGTATCACCCATTGTGCTCCATGGCTGTTTACCTCGACTTCCATTGGCTTTCTATTACACAAAATAGGCTGTCGTTTGTCCACGTCCATTGATTTGCGCCAAGTATCTGGAGAATTGAGTGTTGTGTTAATGTGCTGGAAACTGAGTAGCGAGTCCCCCACTTCTTCCTTGATGTGCTAATACTTGCAGTCCTGTCCTTCACTTGTTCCCCCTAGTACTCTCTCCACCTCCTTCCCTTCCACTAAGAGTACCTCAGGAGTCGTGCGTCACAACGCCGTAGAAGGTACACAGACTGCTACGTGCAGCAAGATCACAGGAAACAGGTTTTATCTTAGCATGCAAAATAATCACAGTGAAGAGTGTTCCAAGAGATGTCGCGATCTCTTGCAATATCACGGAACAACGAATACTGTTTGGAACAGCTAGGACTACTATTACTACTATTACTACAACTACTACTACTACTACAACTACTACTACTACTACTACTACTACTACTACTTATCGTGGTGTTTATATTGCATTGTTTATATGTTCAACAAGCAAGAACAAATGTGTTATTGCTTATTAAAATGTTTAACTGTTGAGTTATAAGACCCGATCAACCTGACTACTCACTTCACAGTCTGGAACCTGATAGTGTTAGGCGCAGCAGAGCCAGCTTTGCCATCCAGATTTTAGATTTCGCCACCGAAGCGGCTAATTTATCGTGCACCACACATCCATCTTGTGGATGGTTCACAAGAGCATATGGCCTAGGAACTAGGCCCCAAAAGGGTTAACAGAAGTACATCTGGATTTACATCTACAGTTGACTTATCTGTTGCAAATAAATTTAGGAAATTTGTCTAATATATCTAGTTTTCTCTTAATGTGCTCGTCGCTCCCCTGCTCTTAACTCTGCACAGTCTGCCAAATATCTTATTTTCGGAATGATTCGTGTGTGGTGGTTTGGAACCAGTCGCTCCAGGAGTAAATTATGATCTACCTTTCTAGCCTACAGTCCAAGGAAATACAGATGACAAGACTAAAATGCTCCCAGTAGTTCAGATGTTTTGAGTTTATATGGGCAGTAAAATTTCTCTGTACGTGTTCTTCACAGGTAAATAATGCAAAAAATGACTGGAAAAGAGGTAATATGACTGAAGGGGGGGGGGGAGAGGGGGAAGGGACAATCTGGAGAGGAACGACAGGGAGGTATGCCAAGAATTGAACAGGTTCAAGGAAGTCTTCGCCGAGGAATCTTGGGAGATGCCAGGACGGGAAGGAAGGATGAGGGGGAAGGAGAGAGGAGGGGAAGGAAGGAAGAGGAGTGAGGAGGGGAAGGAGGGAGAGGGGAGAGCAGCGAGAGGTACAAGAAACTGTAATAAAAAAAAGGAATCTGGAGTCGCTACCGAGGGTCACCGCCACCCTCCCGCAGCCCGGTCCCAGACCAGGCTTCAGACCAGGCCTCAGACTAGGCCTCTGACGACTCCTCGGCTCTGAAGAATATTAGGTGTAATAGAAGCAATGTGACCAAACAACACATCACGTGACAAGGAGGATCGGAAGAGCTGTGTGACCAGGTAAGAAAGATATAAAAAAAAAACAACTAAGAACAGAGGAGCATTACAAACGTCTGCTGAAGCACTCTACTTTATCTTCCTGTAATTTTTCAATATCTTCTACCAAAGTGACTCTCATGCTTTTTTCAGTGTCATTTACAAATGATGATACAAAACTGTTATGGGTGTTTTTATCTATGAGGATGAGAAACAGCAGAGGTGCCAGGACAGTGCCTTGGGGAACTGAACTTTTTACCTCGATGATAATGGATTTTGCTCTCTTTACTACTACTTTATGTGTTGTCTGTGTTAGGAACTCAAAAATACACTCACCTACTTTCCCCGCTACGCCTATGGCCCTCATTTTGTTTGCAATCACTCCATGATCTCATTTGTCAAACCCTTTGCAAAGTCTGTGTATATCACACATGTGTTTTGGTTGTCTTCCAACGCCTCCGTAATTCTGTCATAATGGTTCAGCAGCTGTGACAGGCATGATCATCCTGCTCTAAAACCATGCTGGTTCGGGTTATGCTGGTCCATTAAATTTGTAATCTGCCGTCTCATCACTCTTTCGAAGATGTTTATGATGTGAGAAGTTAGGGCTACTGGTCTGTAATTTTTAGCTTGTGCTCTACTATCTCCCTTGTGCAAAGGAGCTATGTCTGCACTCTTGAAGACCTCCGGTATTTCACCTAGATCTAAGCTCTTTCTCCAAAGAATACTGAGGGCTCGTGTTAGTGGTACTTTGCACTTCTTTATAAATAGAACATTCCATGAATCTGGTCCAGGTGCTGAGTGGGCGCACATGTTTTCAATTTCTCTTTCGAATTCTATGGAACTAGTACTAATGTCGATTAGTAGGTCTGTGCGGCCTTCCGATGGATTGAAAAATATTTCTGCATTTTCTACCTTGCTGTCATGTAGTGGGTTGCTGAACACTGACTCTGTTCTTGCAGGATTTCACTCATTTCCTGTTCATCATCAATATACGAGTCTCCTCTCATTAAGATTCAAATTCTACAGGTAGTTCTTAGCTTGAATTTTGCATATGAATAGTAATTATCACTGTCAGTCTGTCACCAGAATTACAAAGTGATCGTATAGCTTCAGTGATATACATAACCAGCTACTGTAATTCAAGAACTAATTTCAGGAGCTTAACTGAACACTCATTCGAGACCTACACAAGGTACGTTAACTCCAGCCTGGAGTATGCAGCACCACCATAAAGCCCATAACTCAAGTTAATCAATAAACTCTAGAAGATACAAAAGTTTCCAACGACATTATTAAACCATAATAGTAATATTAATAATAGTAATAGTTTATTTCCACCTCCCCACGTTCCCGAGTGTTCCTTTTGCACGCGTTTAGTGTGTTATTACCCCGTGTCCACATTTGTTAAAGGCTTTTGCAGAGTTGATGTAAATACTATACAAAGCTTGAAGAGTGAGTATATCAGAGCCTCAGAGGCCAGTATTGAGCAAAGTTGGTCGCTAAGATTAAGAGGCGAGACCAGGAGCTGTGGCTAGACACGGGGGAGGGGGGTGCACCACCTGGCCCCTGGCTCACCTGTTATGAGGTGGTGAGAGTAATCCGCCTCACCTGGGCTGACCAGGTAACGGGACACCTGAGACCGTTACCTGTCCTTCTTAGGATCCTTTGCCCCCCACCCCTCCCCTCCCAGACTCTGCTCCCCCAGCACACTCCCCAGCCACCCGTCCCCTCACCCACCCCTGGGTGTCACCTAGGGCTATACTCGTCTCTTCTTCTACTGTTAGATGACAAACAACATAATAAAACCGACGTAGCTTTCCCCACCCCAGAGCTGGGAGGGGCGACGGGGGAGGGATGGATGAGGGGAGGGAGGGAGGGTGGGTTTGTGGGGAGGAAGCAGGGTGGGAGGGAAGGAAGGAGGGAGGGAGAATAAGAGGGGATGCAGAAGAGTCGTGAGAATAGCCATAAGACAACAGAAGTGCGTTGGTGAGGAATCCAGCGTGGGTGATGAAGGTGGTGGAGGGTGGTAGTTGAAGTGGGCGGTGGTAGTGGTGGGGGGTATTGGTGGGGGTAGTGGCTGGGGTGCTGGTGGTGGTGGGGATCAGCTGTGGGTTCTAGGCTGGTGCCGCATACTCCAGAATGTTCCTGACCTACCTTGTATAGGTCTTAAGCGAATCTTTGTTCAGCTTCGTGAAAACACTTGTTAGATTAGCCATTCTTGTATCTGCAATTCCGGTGATACTTAGAGAAATTTTTACTCCAAGATCTTTCTCCTTGAAAGTCTGCAACATGTCTTCTCCCAGGCTGCGGTTCGCTTTCTTCTACTTTCATTATCTCTAGTTTTGGGTGTATACTCTTATCTACAGTATATGCGGGTGCGGGGATTGAACAACCAGGAGGCCTGGTCTGGGACCGGGCCGTGGGGGCGCTGACCTCCAGAAGCGACTCCAGGGCTGTGAATGGCATTTTTTGGGGAGAGGGGCGGATGGAAATTCCAGCCAAGTATTGGCTGCAGAGGTTATTCGGTTGATCCTCCTCCTGCGATATACTGACACTGTGCTTACATCATTCCCTCTCGAATGAGGTCTGCATCCAACGTCCCCGTGACCGGTCTTCTCCGTATTTCATGACCTTGTTTTTGCTGGGATCAAATTAAACTTCCCATTTATCCGACCAGTCTTGTAGTTTGTCCAGATACATTTGCAGTCTTTCCCCAGTAAATCTCAAAGATTTTTATTCTCTTGATTAGTTTAACATCAGCAAACAGAATCACATCTGATATGTCATCCACATATACGAAGTAGAGCCCTGGTGCTAGTACCCACACTTGTGGAACCCCACCTATTAATCTTTCCCCTTCAGACATCTTGATGATCATTCTTTGTCTCCTTCCCATAAGGTTGTCTTTGATACACTGTAAGACATTCCATATTATTCTTGTTGGCACCTCAAGTGTTGCCCCAGACTCCTGTGACTTACTGTATCAAATACCTTCTTGTGTGTGTGTGTGTATACTCACCTAGTTGAGGTTGCAGGGGTCGAGTCCAAGCTCCTGGCCCCGCCTCTTCACTGGTCGCTACTAGGTCACTCTCCCTGAACCATGAGTTTTATCATACGTCTGCTTAAAGCTATGTATGGATTCTGTCTCCACTACATCGTGTGTGTGTGTGTGTGTGTGTGTGTTTACCTGGAGTTTACCTGGAGAGAGTTCCGGGGGTCAACGCCCCCGCGGCCCGGTCTGTGACCAGGCCTCCTGGTGGATCAGAGCCTGATCAACCAGGCTGTTGCTGCTGGCTGCACGCAAACCAACGTACGAGCCACAGCCCGGCTGATCCGGAACTGACTTTAGGTGCTTGTCCAGTGCCAGTGTGTGTGTACTCAAATATTTGTGGTTGCAGGGGTCGAGTCATAGTTCCTGGTCCCTGTATGATCTTGGCGGTTTAGTGCTTAGTTTTGATAATAATAATAATAATAATAATAATAATAATAATAATAATAATAATAATAATAATAATAATAATAATAATAATAATAATAATAATACCTCTTAGCCCCGTCTCTTCGCTGGTAACTTTACTCTCTCTCTGCTCCATGAGCTTTATCGTACCTCTTCTTAAAGCTATGTATGGTACCTGCCTCCACTACATCACTCTCCAGATTGTTCCATTTCCTGACAACTCTAGAACTGAAGAAATACTTCCTAACATTAATGTAACTCATCTGAGTTTTCAGCTTCCAGTTGTGACACCTTGTTGCTGTGTCCCATCTCTGGAACAACCTGTCCCTCCGCGCCTTGTCAAATCCTTTCAGTATTTTGTATGTCGTTATCATGTCCCCTCTATCCCTCCTGTCCTCCAGTGTCGTCAGGTTGAATTCCCTTAACCTCCTCTTAGCTCCGGAACTAGTCTTGTTGCAAACCTTTGCACTTTCTCTAATTTTTTGATGTGCTTGACCAGGTGTGGGTTCCATACTGGTGCTGCGTACTCCAATATGGGCCTGACGTACACGGTATACAGTGTCGTGAATGACTCCATACTTAGATGTCGAAACGCTATTCTCAGGTTTGCCAGGCGCCCACAGGCTGCAGCAGTTATTTGGTTGATGTGATCCTCAGATGTGCTCAGTGTACTCACCCCAAGATCCTTTTCCTTGAGTGAGTTTTGCAGCCTTTGACCTCTTAGGCTGTACTCCGTTTGCAGTTTTCTTTGTCCTTCAAGCTTCATGACTTTACATTTGCTAGGGTTAAACTCCACCAGCCAATTGCTGGACCAGGTTTGCAGCAAGTGCAGATTCCCTTGTAGGCTTACCTTAGCCTCGTCCACTTGTATTCTCATTAGCTTCACATCGTTTACAAAAAGTGTGTGTGTGTGTGTGTGGGTGTGTGTGTGTGTGTGTGTGTGTGTGTGTGTGTGTGTGTGTGTGTGTGTGTGTGTGTGTGTGTGTGTGTGTGTGTGCGTGTGTGTGTATGTATGTGTATATGTATGTACAGTGCCGAATCAGCCGGGCTGTGGTTCGTACGTTGGACTACGTGCGGCCTGAGCAGTAACAGTTTCGTTGATCAGGCCGTGATCCACTAGAAGGCCTGGTCATAGACCGGGCTCCGGGGGCGTTGATCCCAGGAATGCCCTCCAGGTAGACCTAATTGTGGTTACAGGCGTCGATTCATAAGAACATAAGAAAGGAGGAACACTGCAGGAGGCCTGCTGGCCCATACTAGGCAGGTCCTTTACAATTCATCCCACTAACAAAACATTTACCCAACCCAATTTTCAATGCTACCCAAGAAATAAGCTCTGATGTGAAAGTCCCACTCAAATCCAACCCTTCCCACTCATGTACTTATCCAACCTAGATTTGAAACTACCCAAAGTCCTAGCCTCAATAACCCAACTAGGTAGACTGTTCCACTCATCAACTACCCTATTTCCAAACCAATACTTTCCTATGTCCTTTCTAAATCTAAACTTATCTAATTTAAATCCATTACTGCGGGTTCTCTCTTGGAGAGACATCCTCAAGACCTTATTAATATCCCCTTTATTAATACCTATCTTCCACTTATACACTTCGATCAGGTCTCCCCTCATTCTTCGTCTAACAAGTGAATGTAACTTAAGAGTCTTCAATCTTTCTTCATAAGGAAGATTTCTGATGCTATGTATTAATTTAGTCATCCTACGCTGAATGTTTTCTAACGAATTTATGTCCATTTTGTAATACGGAGACCAGAACTGAGCTGCATAATCAAGGTGAGGCCTTACTAATGATGTATAAAGCTGCAGTATGACCTCTGGACTTCTGTTGCTTACACTTCTTGATATAAATCCCAGTAATCTATTTGCCTTATTACGTACGCTTAGGCATTGCTGTCTTGGTTTAAGGTTGCTGCTCACCATAACCCCCAAGTCCTTTTCGCAATCTGTATGGCTAAGTTCTACATCATTTAATTTATAAGTACTAGGGTTATGGGCACTCCCAAGCTTCAGAACCTTGCACTTATCTACATTGAACTGCATCTGCCACTTTTCTGACCAAGAATAGAGTTTGTTTAAGTCCTCCTGAAGTTCCCTAACATCTACGTTTGAATCAATTATCCTACCTATCTTTGTGTCATCGGCGAATTTGCTCATATCACTAGTAATTCCCTCATCAAGATCATTGATATATATTATAAACAACAACGGGCCCAAGACTGATCCCTGTGGAACGCCACTTGTTACAGATCCCCACTCGGATTTAACCCCATTTATGGACACTCTCTGCTTCCTGTCAGTGAGCCATGACTCGATCCACGAGAGCACTTTTCCCCCAATGCCATGGGCTGCCACTTTCTTTAACAGTCTATGGTGCGGAACTCTATCAAAAGCCTTACTAAAATCTAAGTAAATAATATCAAATTCTTTATTGTGGTCAACAGCCTCAAAAGCTTTACTGAAGAAAGTTAATAAATTAGTTAGACAAGACCGGCCTCTTGTGAATCCATGCTGAGTATCATTAATCAAGCTATGCTTATCGAGATGGCTTCTTATAATCTCAGCTATAATTGACTCTAGTAATTTGCCTACAATTGAGGTCAGGCTTATTGGGCGGTAATTTGACGGTAACGACTTGTCCCCTGTTTTAAAAATAGGAGTTACATTAGCCATCTTCCACATATCAGACACTACACCTGTTTGAAGAGATAAATTAAAAATATTAGTTAATGGTTCACAGAGTTCCATTTTGCATTCCTTAAGAACCCTTGAAAAAACCTCATCAGGACCCGGCGACTTATTTTGCTTCAGTCTGTCTATCTGCCTCACAACCATCTCACTAGTGACTGTGATGTTACATAATTTATCTTCTTCTAGCCCACTGTAAAAATTAATTACTGGAATATTGTTAGTGTCTTCCTGTGTAAAAACTGAGAGAAAATAATTATTTAAAATCAAGCACATTTCATTCTCATTGTCAGTAAGGTGCCCATAGTTATTTTTAAGGGGACCTATCTTATCTCTAACTTTTGTTCTATAGACCTGGAAAAAACTTTTTGGGTTAGTTTTAGAATCCCTAGCAACTTTAATTTCATAGTCCCTTTTAGCTTTTCTTATCCCCTTTTTAATGTCCCTCTTAATGTCAATATACTGATTCATAAGATGACCCTCACCTCTTTTGATACGCCTATAAATTCCTTTCTTATGCCCTAGTAGATATTTGAGCCTATTATTCATCCATTTTGGGTCATTTCTATTTGATCTAATTTCTTTATATGGGATAAACGCTCTTTGAGCAGCATGTATAGTGTTCAGAAAACTGTCATATTGATAGCTCTCTTCGTTACCCCAGTCAACAGATGATAAGTGTTCTTTAAGCCCATCGTAATCTGCTAAGCGAAAATCTGGGACTGTTACTGAGTTATCGCTACTATCGTACTTCCATTCAATGCTAAATGTAATTGATTTGTGGTCGCTAGCACCCAGTTCCTCTGAAATTTCTAAATTATTAACAAGGGATTCATTGTTTGCCATAACTAAGTCAAGCAGGTTATTTCCCCTTGTAGGTTCTGTCACAAACTGCTTCAAAAAACAATCCTGAAATACTTCTAAGAAGTCGTACGATTCTAAATTCCCAGTCAAGAAATTCCAATCAACATGACTAAAGTTAAAGTCTCCTAGAATTACTACATTATCGTGCCTTGTGGCCTTAACAATTTCCTCCCATAGTAGTTTCCCTTGGTCCCTATCTAAGTTAGGGGGACGGTATATCACTCCTAAAATCAGTTTTTCATGCCCCTCTGAAAATTCTATCCAAACAGACTCTGTATGTGTTACTTCAGACTTAATACCCGTTTTTATGCAACAGTTCAAGCGATCTCGGACGTACAATGCCACCCCACCCCCCCTCCCAATACTTCTATCTTCTTGGAACAATTTAAAACCCTGAATATGACATTCCGCAGGCATGTCCCGACTTTTTGAATTAAACCACGTCTCAGTTAAGGCAAATACATCAATGTTACCTACACTAGCAACTAATCTCAACTCGTCCATCTTATTCCTAGCACTACGGCAATTAGCATAATAAACATTGAAAGACTCTCGTTTCTCTTTACCCTTCCTGCTCATTTCATAGCTCGTGTGTGTGTAGAAAATACTAAGAGTAGTGTATTGGGTCATCACAGCCGTAATCGAGGTCACGGCTGTTTGTGCTGTGACCTAACGGTTCCCAGGCAGACCTGAAGAGAGGGAGGTGAAAAAGGCCTGAGGAAGGGTATGGGGCAAGAATCGTTAAGGAATGTATGGGTGAAGGTGGGAAGGATAGTAGTAAGGGGGAAGAAGGAGTAGGGGGGTGCGGGGTGGGAAGAA
This sequence comes from Cherax quadricarinatus, assembly GCF_038502225.1. Taxonomy (NCBI): domain Eukaryota; kingdom Metazoa; phylum Arthropoda; class Malacostraca; order Decapoda; family Parastacidae; genus Cherax; species Cherax quadricarinatus. The sequence continues at coordinate 20,994,424 of NC_091300.1, read as the reverse complement.
CAGTTAAGGAGATGTTATACTGTGTCATGGTCTCTGATGGGAGATGGGGGAGGGAGGGAGATCAGAGGCATGGAGGGGGTAAGGAAGGTGAGGGAGATCAGATTATTATTATTATAATCAAGGGTTGATGTTGGTGAGGGGCTCTTGATTTAGGAAATTGGATCTGTGCTCCAGTTCCCCGAATTAATCCTTAATGCCTTCCACATCCCCCCCCCCCCCAGGCGCTGTATAATCCTCCGGGTTTAGCGCTTCCCCTTGATTATAATAATAATATAATCAAGGGGAAGCGCTAAACTCGTTGGATTATACAGCGCCTGTGTGGGTGGGGGGAGGTATTCAGGCTTAATTCGGGGAACCGGAGCACAGATCCAGTTCCCTAGTTTAAGAGCCCCTCACCAGCGTTAAGGAACCTCCCTTTGAGGGGAGGGAAATCAGAAGCATGGAGGGGTAAGGAGGGTGAGGAAGATCAGAGACATGGAAGGAAAGAAGGAAGATCAGAGGCATGGAAGGAAAGAAGGAAGATCAGAGACATGGAAGGAAAGAAGGAAGATCAGAGGCATGGAAGGAAAGAAGGAAGATCAGAGGCATGGAAGGAAAGAAGGAAGATCAGAGGCATGGAAGGAAAGAAGGAAGATCAGAGACATGGAAGGAAAGAAGGAAGATCAGAGGCATGGAAGGAAAGAAGGAAGATCAGAGGCATGGAAGGAAAGAAGGGAGATCAGAGGCATGGAAGGAAAGAAGGAAGATCAGAGACATGGAAGGAAAGAAGGAAGATCAGAGGCATGGAAGGAAAGAAGGAAGATCAGAGGCATGGAAGGAAAGAAGGAAGATCAGAGACATGGAAGGAAAGAAGGAAGATCAGAGGCATGGAAGGAAAGAAGGAAGATCAGAGGCATGGAAGGAAAGAAGGAAGATCAGAGACATGGGTGATTTTTATCTAGTTTTGAGTAATTTAGATTTTAAAGTGATGACCGTAGCCTCGCCATACAGTAGAGCTGAGAGGCAGCAGGTTAAGTGTTGTGAGCTGAGAGGCAGCAGGTTAAGTGTTGTGAGCTGAGAGGCAGCAGGCAGGTGTTGTGAGCTGAGAGGAAGCCGTCAGGTGTTGTGAGCTGAGGGAGAGGCAGCAGGCAGGTGTTGTGAGCCGAGAGGCAGCAGGCAGGTGTTGTGAGTTGAGAGGCAACAGGCAGGTGTTGTGAGCTGAGAGGCAACAGACAGGTGTTGTGAGATGAGAGAGCCAGCAGGCAGGTGTTGTGAGCTGAGAGACAACAGGCAGGTGTTGTGAGCTGAGAGGCAGCAAGCAGGTGTTGTGAGCTGAGAGAGACAGCAGACAGGTGTTGTGAGCTGAGAGAGAGGCAGCAGGCAAGTGTTGTGAGCTGAGAGAGAAGCAGTAGGCAGGTGTTGTGAGCTGAGAGGCAACAGATAGGTGTTGTGAGCTGAGAAAGGCAGCATGCAGGTGTTGTGAGCTGAGAAAGGCAGCATGCAGGTGTTGTGAGCTGAGAAAGGCAGCATGCAGGTGTTGTGAGCTGAGAAAGGCAGCATGCAGGTGTTGTGAGCTGAGAAAGGCAGCATACAGGTGTTGTGAGCTGAGAGGCAACAGGCAGGTGTTGTGAGCTGCCACACCTTGTAGCATCAAAGTCATTAAATTAAATGAACCTAAAAGTATTTTACTGAGAGGTGTTGGATATTTAATGTTCGAATAAATAACTCAGTTCACATTATTCCTATTGTACAACCTTTTATTGTAACTTATTTTCAGTTGAATTACTTAACTTTTTTAATTTTTAAGGTAACACATATGGGTTGCCACTGATACCTCTGTCTTGCTTCAGAGAATTTCCCCTCCTAGCCTGTTCAACAGTCTCCCACCATCCATAAGGGAAATTATCAAGAGACCCCTGGTTGTTTTCAAGAGGGAGCTGGACAGATACCTAAAGTCAGTGCAGGATCAGCCGGGCTGTGATTCATGTGTTGGACTACGTGTGGCCAGCAGTATCGGCCTAGTTGATCAAGTCCTGATCTACTGGGAGGCCTGGTCGTGAACTGGGCCGTGGGGGCGTTGATCCCCAGAATACCCTCCAGGTAGGTAGTACTTGACGCTGTCTTGCAACATTGCATAGCTCCTGGTGATGTACAAGAGTGCGAAAGATATTGAGCTAAAGATTTCCACCCCCATGTAGTTTGTTCTCATCAAGTAATGATGTATCTCAACTCATGCAAGATAATGAGAAATGGACGTATATTACTTTTATATTTACAGAAAGTGCTAAACCTGTATGAGCCTGTAGCAAAAATCTGCTTGTGGAGCTAGACCTGTACGGTGTATTACCTATTACCAAATTTCTTTCTACACATAGCTCAATTAAAGGCTCCCCATTTACATTTACCCCTGGCACCCCAAATTTACCTACTACTCCCTCTATAACATTTTTGCCCACTTTAGCATTGAAATCCCCAACCACCATTACTCTCACACTTGATTCAAAACTCCCCACGCATTCACTCAACATTTCCCAAAATCTCTCTCTCTCCTCTACACTTCTCTCTTCTCCAGGTGCATATACGCTTACTATAACCCACTTTTCACATCCAATCTTTATTTTACTCCACATAATCCTTGAATTAATACATTTGTAGTCCCTCTTTTCCTGCCATAGCTTATCCTTCAACATTATTGCTACTCCTTCTTTAGCTCTAACTCTATTTGAAACCCCTGACCTAATCCCATTTATTCCTCTCCATTGAAACTCTCCCACCCCCCTTCAGCTTTGTTTCACTTAAAGCCAGGACATCCAGTTTCTTCTCATTCATAACATCCACAATCATCTCTTTCTTATCATTTGCACAACATCCACGCACATTCAAACTTCCCACTTTGACAATTTTCTTCTTCTTATTCTTTTTAGTAATCTTTACAGGAAAAGGGGTTACTAGCCCATTGTTCCCGGCATTTTAGTTGACTTTTACAACACGCATGGCTTACGGAGGAAAGATTCTTATTCCACTTCCCCATGGATATAAAAGGAAAAGTAATAAGACCAAGAACTATTAAGATAAAATCAAAGAAAACTCAGATGAGTGTGTATAAATAAACGTGTACATGTATGTGTAGTGTGACCTAAGTGTAAGTAGAAGTAGGAAGACATGCCTGTAATCTTGCATATTTATGAGACAGACAAAAGACACCAGCAATCCTACCATCATGTAAAACAATTACAGGCTTTCGTTGTACACTCACTTGGCAGGACGGTAGTACCTCCCTGGGTGGTTGCTGTCTACCAACCTATACATATATATATACATATACATATACCTATACACATACATGCATGTACAAGCATATATATACACACCCCTCTGGGTTTTCTTTTATTTTCTTACTAGTTCTTGTTTATTTCCTCTTATCTTCATGGGGAAGTGGAACAGAATTTTTCCTCCGTAAGCCATGAGTGTCATAAGAGGCGACTAAAATGCCAAGAGCAAGGAGCTAGTAACCCCTTCTCCTGTATATATTACTAAATTTAAAAGGAGAAACTTTCGTTTTTCCTTTTGGGCCACCCTGCCTTGGTGGGATACGGCCAGTTTGTTGAAAGAAGAAGATGATACTCTAATAGTTGGAAGTGAATTAATATGTTGTAAACTGTTAAAGCTACTCAGCAATCCTCAGGTGCCTTTTTACAATGTCCTAAGGTTGTCCTTGAGTACCTGGGAAATGGGAGACAATCAGGCTTGATGCAAAGAAAGGGCCACTCTGAACCTCCAGTTATACCTCTATAAGCACACCAAAGCAGCACACTGTTTCTGGAGCTGCTGCAGCTCCAGAGATAGGCTTAACTTTCTGGAAAATGGTAACAGGGATTATGTATGTTGTCATATACAGTAAATGAACAGGTTCAGAGTTCAGTTAAATTTCTCAGGCCACAACTACCCTGGTTTGTGACATCTCAGTTAGTCTGACACAATGCAGTGATGAGCTGTTATTTCCCACAACATTGAAGAAACCTACACTGAAAACAAATACTGTCTGGACCCTAGTTCTCTCCTCTCCCCATTGCTGTGTTGAGTTGCTATACTTCCCAGTTTTGTCTGGGAGTTTATGAGATCAATTACCCTGTATAGATCAAATGAAAATAAAAAAAATCTTGGAGTGAGTTAAACAAGTTAAGAAAGCCTAGGGAGCGAATGGATTTGTCAGTTAAAAACAGAGTAGGGGAGTTAGTAGATGGGGAGATGGAGGTATTAGGTAGATGGCAGGAATATTTTGAGGAACTTTTAAATGTCAACAAAGAAAGGGAGGCGGTAATTTCATGCATTGGCCAGGGAAGTATACCATCTTTTAGGAGTGAAGAACAGGATGTGAGCGTGGGGGAGGTGTGTGAGGCCTTACGTAGAATGAAAGGGGGTAAAGCAGCTGGAACTGACGGGATCATGATAGAAATGTTAAAAGTAGGGGGAAATACAGTGTTAGAGTGGTTGGTATTTTTGTTTAATAAATGTATGAAAGAGGGGAAGGTACCTAGGGACTGGCAGAGAGGGGGACAAAAGAGATTGTAAAAATTATAGAGGAATTAGTTTACTGAGTATACCAGGAAAAGTGTACGGTAGGGTTATTATTGAAAGAATTAGAGGTAAGATAGAATGTAGGATTGCGGATGAGCAAGGGGGTTTTAGAGTGGGTAGGGGAAGTGTAGATCAAGTGTTTACATTGAAGCATATATGTGAACAGTATTTAGATAAAGGTAGGGAAGTTTTCATTGCATTTATGGATTTAGAAAAGGCATATGATAGAGTGGAGAGGGGAGCAATGTGGCAGATGTTACAAGTATACAGAATAGGTAGTAACTTATACACTAAATGCTGTAAAGAGTTTTTATGAGGATAGCGAGGCTCAGGTTAGGGTGTGTAGATGAAAGGGAGACTACTTTGCGGTAAAAGTAGGTCTTAGACAGGGATGTGTAATGTCACCATGGTTGTTTAGTATATTTATAGATGGGGTTATAAAAGAAGTAAATGCTAGGGTGTTCAGGAGAGGGGTGGGATTAAATTATGGGGAATCAAATACAAAATGGGAATTGACACAGTTACTTTTTGCTGATGATACTGTGCTTATGGGAGATTCTAAAGAAAAACTGCAAAGGTTAGTGGACGAGTTTGGGAGAGTGTGTAAAGGTAGAAAGTTGAAAGTGAACATAAAAGAGTAAGGTGATGAGAGTATCAAATAATTTAGATAAAGAAAAATTTGATATCAAATTGGAGAGGAGGAGTATGGAAGAAGTGAATGTCTTCAGATACTATTTGGGAGTTGACATGTCAGTGGATGGATTTATGAAGGATGAGGTTAATCATAGAATTGATGATGGAAAAAAAGTGAGTGGTGCATTGAGGTATATGTGGAGACAAAAATGTTATCTATGGAGGCAAAGAAGGGAATGTATGAAAGTATAGTGGTACTAACACTCTTACATGGGTGTGAAGCTTGGGTTGCAAATGCTGCAGCAAGGAGATGGTTGGAGGCAGTGGAGATGTCTTGTCTAAGGGCAATGTGTGATGTAAATATTATGCAGAAAATTCGGAGTGTGGAAATTAGGAGAAGGTGTGGAGTTAATAAAAGTATTAGTCAGAGGGCTGAAAAGGGGTTGTTGAGGTGGTTTGGTCATTTAGAGAGAATGGATAAAAGTAGAATGACATGAAAAGAGCATAAATCTGTAGGGGAAGGAAGGGTAGGGGTTGTCCTTGAAAAGGTTGGAGGGAAGGGGTAAAGGAGGTTTTGTGGGCGAGGGGCTTGGACTTCCAGCAGGCGTGCGTGTGTTAGATAGGAGTGAATGGAGACGAATGGAATTTGGGACCTGACGAGCTGTTGGAGTGTGAGCAGGGTAATATTTAGTGAAGGGATTCAGGAAAACTGGTTATTTTTATATATCTGGACTTGAGTCTTGGAAATGAGAAGTACAATGCCTGCACTTTAAAGGAGGGGTTTGGGATATTGGCAGTTTGGAGGGATATGTTGTGTATCTTTATACGTATATGCTTCTAAACTGTTGTATTCTGAGCACCTCTGCAAAAACAGTGATTATGTGTGAGTGAGGTGAAAGTGTTGAATGATGAAAGTATTTTCTTTTTGGAGATTGTCTTTCTTTTTGGGTCGCCCTGCCTCGGTGGGAGATGGCTGACTTGTTAAAAAAAAAAAAAAACTACAGCATTTGACACACTTATCTCCAACCACAGAAGGGATTTTGCCCTTGGTAGTATTATTATATTCAAAGAGAAGGGCTAAACCTGTAAAAGACATACAGCACCTGAGGAATGGAAGGTAATCAGGTTTGAGGTGAGAGGAGAGTAGCTCCAGTTCAATCAAATGTATGCAGTATGAGAAAATACAGCAGTGCACTGGTCATGAGATATACAGTAAGAGCACTTTTAAGAAAAATATGAAACTGAATATTTGAGCTGAGTTTTATCTTATTAAAATTATCACCATTAAAATCATTTAGCATGTGTTTAGTATCCAAATAACTTAATAATGTATCATTACTAGAATTTTTTTTCTCATCAGGTTATTAACTTTTTAGTCTTACAAAATTAGGGGTCTGTCATGGAACAAGAAAATAATCAAATACCTCAAATTTTTATTTACTAAAATTTATTAATATCTTAGTAGTTTTGTGAACTCATAAATACAGCAGAAGATAAACAGAGGGTGCTGGGGCGTGGTCACAGTAGGATAAGCCCAACAGGAGTGTTGTTGCCGACTGAGGGAAGAGCAATGAATGGCAACACTGGTGTGCTAACTCACTGGGCCATTGGTAGATGACACAAAGCTTTAGTTGCTGTAAGGAAAATTATACGCATATTGCTAAAGACTGTATAATAATACCCTACAGCAAGTGAGTGTTGTCTTCCAAGGACTATCCAAGGTCAGGTCACAGTGACAGGCTCCACATCCACCTTACCAACGCTAAGTAGGTCATTACTCAAGTACAATACTTGTAACTCAACATTTTTAGCAGTGTTCAGTGAATTATATAAAAGCAAAAATTTTTTAGGTAAAATATGGATAAATATGGAAATTACCTGTGCAAATGTGGTGCTTTCTTGTGAAATGAGCATTTGTTACAAAATAAATCATCTGGGAAGGTTAGATGATAAAGTTCTGTATGTATATGAGATTACCTATTTGTGTGATAAATGCAAAATGAACTTTTACTATGTGGCAGATTGCAAGGATCATGTTAAGTGTACACTTCTAAACATTCTGCAGATAACTACCAAAAATAATACAAAAGTAGCTATTATGCTACAATATAACAGTACAATAAAACAGGACTTAAATTATTTTGCACTTTTTCAATGCAAAATCAAGGTTGCAATATGCTGTGTCCTTGATTAAATATATATATATATATATATTTATATATGTATAAGTAAAAAATCTCTATGAGAGATAAAATCTATAAAAAGAAAAAGACCATGTAAACAATGGTGCGGTGGATGTCGTGCATGCGACCTGTGAGGGAATGAGATCAAAGAAAGTTAAACCTTAGTCTCTGTTGCTTCACATTGCATCACTTCTTGCTCTAAACTACTGAAGAATGAGGCAGTGTCAAAGCAGCTTTTTAAGTGACAGTCAGTGATCTCATAAACTACATTACAATAATACATGCTTATATTTTTATCATTAATTCAATATACTGTACAGTATCCCTAAGAAAATAAAATTTCGAGTAATTCCAGCATAACAAATCTGCAGCATCAACACAGACCTGCACATTTTTCTCATATTTTTATATATGGCAAGTAGTTCCTTTAGTAATATACAGTACTGTATATACATTATAACATTAATTTGCATCCTGGCAGGTTGGCAAAGCACATAAATATGTGTAAAATTGTTTTAAAAATAAAATGTAGCAGATTAAAAAAATATAAGGCAAAATTAGGTGTATGTTAGTGATGAAACAGTTTTAAACTATCTGATGACAACTACTATTGAGTTTTTATAATAATTAAGGTACTAAGGAAGGAATATGAGAAAACGCTAACCTGATGCTGACTTTCTCGCAGGAAAATCACTGTCAGTCTAAAGTTTACAAATGCAGGTGACACAGTGCAAGTAGAGTTATTTATGTAATTACCACAAATTATAAGTAATATCCAGTAATGTATTTCTTTAATGATCAAGTTACTTACAACAGGTACTGAAATACTGTGCAGTGCTCTACTAGGAATATGACCATTAAGCTTCACATATAAATTAATTATGGCCTATACTAAGAGTTTTTCTCAGTTTTTACCCATGTCACCATCAGCCAAATAAATTCAAGTATGATTAATGACAAGCTAGAACAGTAGTGGTTTACTTTGCTAAAATAAATACTAATGAAATGCCTCCTTGCCAAGATGTGTCTAGATGGTTACATTTACACTTTAATTAGTCTTCATTTAGGACAAAAATGAGCCCTCGTAGGTTGTATGATAGTACTTTACCGTAACATCCGGGTTGTGTCTTGTTCATCTTGCATTAACATATCTTCAGGTTATCTTGCTCATCTTGCAGTAATAAAGTCACTAAAAGCATAAATGTTACTATCTTGAATATGACTAGTCCAAATCTATTTTCCTAAATAATTGAAAGTACTGTAGCTTTCTAATTTATATTAACAAATTCTTGTCTTATTTTCCTTCACTCATGCATCAGAAGCAATAAATATATATACTGTGTATGTAATTTTTTTAAGCATTATGTTGCCACAGAATATTTATATCTTTTTATAAGTTTACTGAAGTGAGGAACTGGTATGCATTGTTCATGACATGAAAAAAAAAAAAAGTGCTCAAGTGGTAGTCATTTACACTGGATTGTGCTCATGGTTTGGTTAATGGATAACATCTATTCTTATCTCTGAAATCACTTAAGATTTGTCTTCAATATTTCATCTTTGCAGTGAAGACTGAAAAGTCAGTGATCCCCTTCAATAATATTTACTTTTATTTTTGTGAACAAAGTTAACAAAAAACTGCCAATGTAAAAAAAGTATCAGTTCCATTCTTTCCCTTAAATGACTATTGCAAGAATTTTTTGTGCTGTACTATCGTGTTTAACAAAACAGTGACTCGGAAAAATCTCTGCCCGAGGCAAACACTTCGTTGTCAGGAAGAAGAATCAAGTTTATCACAATGCACTCGTGTTTTATCACATGATCTGTCATTTACTAAGGCAGGCATAATTAAGATTAATATATGCAGTGGCAGTTTGATTTAAATTTTGAGATAGTCATAAATAGAGAAACTTATAAAGATTGAGAGAAATATTTAGTTAAATATTTTCAAGGAATAAATGCAAAATTTCAATATGCACATTCATACCATTCTGCAGAGTATCTTGTTAAAATGTTTGACTGTTCAGAAACAGTTATAGTACTGTATATTCAAGACCTTGTTAATTATAGTACAATTAGGAAACATGATAAGTTAGAAAATACATTTGTTTCTAATTATAAATCTTTGAGAGATCGCATACACGGGGTATCTGGCACATTCCTAAACACCGTTACACCCGTAATACACCTTAAGTCACTTCTGAAGTCTAGCCTCAGTGAGTCAAAAGAATCATACCTAACTGATCTTTGGCACTGAGAATGCTTTTGTCTACACAGGCTTCTGAGCAGCACAAGTGGCTGCTGAACCTCCAGGGATAAAGCAAGGACTTGTAGCAAATGTTAATTTCCTGAGAATCTTAGCGATCTGGGATCTTAGCATTTAACTAAACGTTTTCCTCTCATATTTAGCATCTCATCAGTGATGTAAATGATGTAGGCAAAGCCATTCAGAAAAATGCATCACTCATTTCACATCTTTAAAGATTCTCATCTTTAGATTTAATGATAATGCTCATCTGAAATTCCATAACCAAAACCTCATCGTACATCCCTTATGTAAGTCTATATTCTCTCCCTATTTAAACATGGCTAGTTTTTTTTGGCCAAGACATTAAGAATGTTTTTAGATAAAACATCCCACTCAGGTCATCCAGTTAACACCTTCCAAAATGTAACTGATAATGCCCTCAGGGAGAAGTCTTTTAGGTATATCCTCTTATGAGGGGGCTACATTAATATATTATCACATTTTCGTTCTCCTGAGCCTCAGACTTGCCACAAAAGCAAGTGGTTTGTAGAGTCATCTCGACCTGCCAATTCTGACATTCCAGAGCTGCGGAAATCTTCATAACCATCGCCACCAGAAATTACTAATAACTTAGCTGGAGCTGCAGTGCCTGGCTGTAAAAAAGGGAAACACCCGTTACTCATCCACTACTTCAATTGTATATAAAGTTATATCCAAAAAACCACAGGAAGAATTGAATGATAGTTCTAGGCCTTTCATGTTACAATCAACGCATCAATAGGAGACTTGCAATGTTGCAGAAATGAGTACGAAGTCCAGGTAGATTCGTTTAGAGGAACAGCTCGAATCTACCTGGACTCTTTACTCATTTCTGAAATACTGCAAGCTCCTCACAGTGTGCTGATTTGCAGCACAAAATGCCTAGAGCTATTATTCAACTCCTTTTCTGTTTTTTTTTTTTTGCATCTCATATCCCTTGTTTGTGATTTTGCATAGTCATAAATGTACGTAATTTATTTTTCAATACATCTACCATTCGACTTACAACCTGCTCGACATACGACCATTAGACTTACGACTGTGTTTTATATACCAAATTTCTGGGAAATAAACAACTGTTTGTGTTGTACACAGTGTTTATCCTAAACCTTACAGTATAAAATACAGTACTAACAGCATAAAAAGTAAAGTAAAAAATGAAATACCAAAATAAAACAATAAAATAAAGTCATTACAAAAATGTGATGTTGATATTCAGTAGTAAGGTTCGACTTACGTCCATTTCGACTTACGACCGGTTGGTCGGAACCAGCTCGGTTTTAAGTCGGATGGTACCTGTATTTATAATTAGTTTTATATTTTAATTAAAATTAAAATTCTTTGTACATAAATATTACTTTTTGAAAAGCCTGTAGTGTGCACATTTTAGGCAGACTAAGACTGCTTAATACTGAAAGATAACTGAAAGACTAATAAAAAATACAAATTCAAGATTATGCATTTGTGTTGAAATTCAGTAAGTGGATGGGGAGGAAAATTTACAATACAAGTGGAATACAAAGCAAATTATGATAATAATGCTATGATGAAGGTTAGAGACAAAATCATAATAAAATGTTAAGGAGTATGGTGTAATTGATACTAGAAATAAAAATTAGATGGTAATTTCAGAAACTGCTTTAATTTTTTTTTTTTTCAAGGAAATGTACAATAAAATAATTGGACTAATTATACATGCATAACATTTTTAGTTTCACTTTGAATTCATTAAAAAAATTAAATTCATCTGTTAGGTAGTCTAACATAAGGAATATCAAAAGAATTTGCATTTAAAAAATGATGCCTATGTATCTGTTACAGATTGCCAAGAAGCGTTTTGAGTAAAATCAGCATTACAGTATGGTGTTTTAAAGATATGGACTGAACAACAGTATAAGTATGTATGTCATTAATATTTTGTAGGTTGAAAAATTGGAATAAAAGCAGCACGTCCCTATAATTTCAGTTTGTGATGGTTCTGACAATTGCCTTTTGTTGAGTGATGATTTGAGATACATAGCTGAAGTAGATCTCCAGATATAAATGACACATGAGGTATAGGTAAATGAGTGTTAGCAGTGAAGATTAGGGAATATAATGAATTCTGGAAAGTATACCTACAGTTTTTGATACTATGAAATGTGCTGGATTTTTTTTAACATGCCAGCAGTCTCCCACCAAGGAAGGGTGACTCCAGAAGAGAAGAAATATTCAACATCTTCATTCAGTCACTGCCTTGCCAAAAGCATGCTGATGTCACAGTACAGATGCCCCTCAAAACTGTAACATTCCCATCCCTCCTTCAGAGTGAAGGCACTGTACTTTCCACCTCCGGACTCAGGTTCAGCTAACCAGTTTCCCTGAATCCCTTCATGTTACCTTGCTCACACTCCAACAGAATGTCAAATCATAAAAAAACCACTTGCCTCCACTCCTATTTAACACACTCACACATGCCTGCTCTATGTCCAAGCCCTTTGCACAACACACATATATTGGATAATTTAGTCGTAGCTATAGAAAGAGCAAAGGAGAATAGCATAAATAGTTAAGAGGGAAAGTAAACAAACTGAAGGAGACAGAGAAAGTTATAAGCAATTATTAGGAGAAAGGTGGATTAAGAGAGATAGTACAGAAAATGAAGTGGTGGTGAAGGTGGTATAAAGTAACTTTAAAAACACAGTGCTAGAGTGCACAGCAGAAGTTTGTGGTTATAAGAGTGTGTGGGTATGCCATGTGTGAGAGAGAGGAACTGTACAGATGGTGATGTCATATTATGCACAGTCTAAGGAACTGTGATGACCTAAGTGCCATCATAACCCCTTAAGATGATGTACTGTATTCCAAGTATCCTCGATATTTTGCTAACTTTTCCATATATTTTTTATTGTGCTCTCATAAAATGGGGGTAATACTATACCTCCACAAAACAACAAACATCTCCAGTAAGTACACATTTTTAAATTTAGTCATCAAAAAAATTAGAAGGAATTAGAGAATATATTCCAATCTCTTTTCAAATTTAAATATGGGCTTCTATTGAAAAGTGAGATTCTCATAATATATTTTTTTGCCTAATGAATCTTTTTTCTGATCCTTATCTAAGTTGTTAAGGGAAGGCTGACTGCACTTGGTTTCACAAACATGCATTATTGCCTGATGTTAATAATACAGTATATAAGAATATAGCAGTAATCTTTACATCTTGACTTCCTGTATCTACAGTTACCTGATGGTGAAGATGGTCTCTGCTTTTGAAGGAATATCTGCCATGACCTTTTAGACGAGATGTTCGAGGCTCTGGGGTTAACTCTACACTTGTCAAAAACCTGTGCAGATTAAACAGGAGTGTCATGTTAAAATATCAACATTGAAATATATATACAGTATTTAAAAAATTACATAGTCCACAGGGTTATGGAACAATATATGGAAATGAACTGAAAATATCATGGAAATAGCATTATTTCTCATATTTCTTGTGGGTGCTGTGGAAGTACCAGATATAAACAAATTCACAATAATCTGCAATCAGAAATAAAAAATTTCAATGTATTGTATATAATATAGGAATACCCTAATATGTACATGGTTCATTATTCTATTTATCACTTAGAAAATAACAAATATCGAATGGGCCTTTTTTTTTAAGCACACTGACTCCAAAGGTAAGGTGACCCAAAAAAGAAGAAACACTTTTGCCATCACTCACTCCATTAATGTCATGCTGGTACTGCAGCTAGGATGCCCCCTCCAAACTGCAATATCCCCACCTCTCCTTCAGAGTGCAGGCACTGTACTTCCTACATCCAGGACTCAAGTCTGGCTAACTGATTTTCCTGAATCCCTTCATAAATGTTACTTTGCTCACACTCCAGCAGTGTGTAAGTGGAGGCCACTTGCCTCCACTTACACACACACACACACACACACCTGTGACTGCCCAAGCCCCTTGCATATACAAAACCTCTTTTATTTCCCCTCCCTCCAACCTTTCCTAGGATGACCCCTACCCCACCTTCCCTCCACTTCAGATTTATACACCCTCCAAGTCATCCTATTTTGCTCCATCCTCTCTAATGTCCAAACCACCTGAACAAACCCTCCTCACTGAATAATACACTTAGTAACCCACAACTCCTACTAATCTCCAAAATACGAACTCTCTGCATAATATTCACACCACACATTAACCATCAGACATGACATCTTTACTGCCTCCAGCCTTCTTCTGGCTATGGACATGTTGTGCCTGAGGGCAATGTGTGGAGTGAATATTATGCAGAAAATTTGTAGTTTTGGAGACAGCTGATAAGGTACAAAAAATGCAGAAGGTATATAAGGTGAATAAAATAGATGGAATGACAAATGGATGATGGAATTTAATGTATAACATAAAGAAATGAGGATTAAAATATAAAAGCTACATGAATATATACCATATGATTGAAGCCTTAAAATATAGAACAGATACAGTGGGATCTCGGTACTTGATCTTAATTCGTTCCAGAAGGCTGTTCGAGTACCAAATGAATTTTTCCCAACCAATTTTCTTTTTTGTTGGCTGTTATCACTAATCTTATTAGATCCCATGGTGACTTATTTATACAAATAATATAAAAAAACAGTGAAGTTCTGACAGGTCGTGTTTGTTTAGTTGAGTTCCAAGCAAACGGTTGACTACTGAGCGATTTTTTTAACTGAACAAAGTGTTTGAATACTGAATTGTTTGAGTAGAGAGCTGTCTGAGTACTGAGGTTCCACTATAAAGGGATCTGTACTTAGTTATCAACACCAGATCATCACCTAACTAGGTGGTGAAGAACTTACTTTACACTGTGCCGGCAAACTTCAAGACAGTCTTCAGCTATATGTATTGGAAAATGCTAGAGAAACCATTTATTATATGTTTTAGACAGACATAAAATGTATGGCACATGGAATCAAAATAAAGTAGATAAAATAGAAAAAATCAGAGACAATACAAAAGAGCTCCTACTGTTAAGAAATACAAGTTACAAAGACTGGAAACACACAAATACCATCATTGTTACATTAAATAGGAGACACACATAAAAAGAAAACAGAAAAAATAGATAAGGAAGATTTTGTAGTACTGTCAACAGCAAGAAAAGGCTACCAGAAATGACACTAGAAAATATTTCTTAATAAAGCATAGAAGACTGGTGGAATGGGAGCCAAAAGGAAGGTGTATATGCTAAAGGTATAATAACTGGAAACTTTAAAATTACAACACTACAGCACACGTACACATAGCTCTGCTCTCGTAATTGCAAGTAGGTAATCAGACAACAGAAAAATCAAATGAAACTAGGACACCTTTATTTGTGAACACGTACACATTTGTGTATGACCTGTGCCACTTACCTAACATGACCTGTGTGCCCATATGGTATGCCAACCATGTTTAAAGGCGCTTGAACACGGTGAGTATTATGAGCAAGATGGGGTAGCGGCACTGTGATAATGACTCCAGCACTTGTTCCCACCCAAAGTAAATCCTTACATGCCAATAAGGAGGTTACACGTAGACAGGCAGCTTTGTGCTGCCGAATGATATCGTCACAACCTGAAAAGCATCACGTTATTGTGATAATAGTAATGCTTTCAATTCTGGATGAATAATAATTTTTTTCATCACTGAATATAACAATAGTAGAATCAGACATGTTGTTGTTCCATCCACGCATTTATTTGTATCAAACATTTAACCAAGTACAGTAGGGCCCCGCTTTATGGCATTCCTCTAATACGGACATTTCAAATTATGACCAAAACTTGCTATACGGCTCCCCCCACCTGACTTTCTAATACAGTCACCGCGCCCCACCCACTTTGTTTACATTCTCCGTGAGCACTGCGTCTCTCCATTATGTCTGGAAACTTTCCAAAATTCCAAGTGTTTTTAAAAGTTATTTAATATTTTATATATACTATGATAATTATATTTATGTATACCTGTATCTAAATAGACTTACACACTGTGCTGGCATGCAGGTACACATTAAAATCAGTAGGAGTGTCTTATGTCTTGAGATGCCATATTAACCCTTTCAGGGTCCTGAGGCCAAATTTCAAAGTGTGCACCAGGGTCCAAGAATTTTCAAAAAATAATTTTGTTATTTTTTCTTATGAAATGGTAGGGAATCTTTTTCTGAAGGTAATAAAACAAAAAGTATGAAATTCAATGAAAAACTGAAGAAATTATGCTCTCATGAATTTTAATGTATCAGCGATATTTACGCATTGGTGATTTTGCCGACTCTGACTCCCATTTTAGGCCAATTACATTATTCCAGTTGACCAAATTCTTAGCTATTTCACTAATATTACTTCTGTTCTATCAATTAAGCACCAAAAATCGCCACGTCAACTGTTTCAACTACAAAATAAATTGGTCAGAAATTGGAAATTTGGCCAATTTAATGCAAAGTTCAAAATATTCCAATTTCAAAATAGGGTCCAGAATAAACAGTGCAGGCATTCCTGGCATTGAACTAACATTTCCTCTGTTACACAAATAACCCGCACATAAAAGAGAGAAGCTTACGACGATGTTTCGGTCCGACTTGGACCATTTACAAAGTCACACTAACCAGAAGTGGAGCAGGATGGCTATATATATGCTCCAAACTTCAGAACACCCGTGACTTAACCTGACTCCTCATTTTTTCTTTTTCTTTTTCTTCTTCTCCCTCTTCCCCTTTCCTCTTTCCTTTTTTCTCCTCTGGGTTGTCTTTCTCTCTTCTGTCTCATGTTTCTGTTCCTTCTTTATTTATTTCACCACTTTCCCTTTCACGCACCTCTGTGCGCTTGCTCTCCCTCTGTGGGCACCTAGCTCTCTTGCAGTGCTCCCCTTCCTTTGTATTTGATTGGCTCGTCCTCCTTATTCCCCACTTCTACCACTACCACTACTACTACCTCTTCTACTACTACTATTACTACTACTACTGATGAAATTAAGACACATGTGCAGCGTCTGGGTGTCTTTATTGTGGACGTTTCGCCATCCAGTGGCTGGCTGGATGGCGAAACGTCTACGATAGGGATGCTCGGGTGTTGTGCATGTGTCTTAATTTCATCTTGTCGGTATTATATACCATTCTTGTACTACTACTACTACTACTACTACCACCACCTCTTCCTGCCTATATACAGCCGTCCTGCTCCACTTCTGGTTAGTGTGACTTTGTAAATGGTCCAAATCGGACCGAAATGTCGTTGTAAGCTTCTCTCTTTTATGTGCGGGTTATTTGTGTATCGTTCCAGTCACGGTATTGTGCCTTTTTTTGTTATTTCCTCAGTTCATTGGTTATGTTTTGAGGCTTTACAAATGAATTCCATTTTGATTTTTTATTCACATAATGAATTTTTATTCAAACCAAAAAATAGAAGATTTACTGTTATGCAATATTGTAATAATTGTATAAATAATATCACCACATTTGTGAACACACATTAGACCCACCAGCTGGTGTGTATTATACGTGTGAGGTCATTTGTTTACTCCTGAACATCAGCAAAAATTTAACATTTCCGCTACTTTGAGCTCAGCTTCAAGCCATTTTCAGTACTAAAACCAATCAAAATCATCTCTATTTCTGTAATATATATTCCATTCTATGAAATGAGACCAAGAAATCGCAAATACAACTATAAAAAACACACAAAAAACACTGCAAAGTCGCTGTTTTAATTGAAAATTACAGTCTCAGTTTTTTTCCTCTCATTATGCACTGTGTGCTGCAGGATTTGTTTTATGTGGTACACACATACCACATAGATGTATTCTCTCATATCTAGGCCCAAATTTATCACTCACAACTTATCATAGTGAGCTGAGCTCATGGCGTAGATCTACAGTTTGGACCCTCAACGTAAAGCCGTAGATCTATGGCACAGACCCTGAAAGGGTTAATAATGATAATAACAACACTGAATAATAATCACTGAGTCTCATTAAATGTTCTATATTACATTAATACGTATCCACATTTTCATTAAACCATCTATGATATTTTTTCAAAATTATACAATAAACACGATACATAATATATAAACATGATAAATACACACCACATCTCAATGTGGTAGCCAGACAACTTGAACGAGTGATGGCAAGAATAACGTTTTCTCTAGTCCAACATCAGAGAAAATGTGTACGTTATAATATTACTGGGGGTAACTGTAGAAAATTATTCCTTTTGTATGCCTTCACTCAGAGCTTCATTTCTTCTAAAAATGGTGTTACATGAGATTGAGAGTGTTGCTCTTTATTTATTCTACTGTATCAATGCAGAGACAACTTGTACACAAACCGGACATGTTCGCCTGGTTTGTTTACAAAACTCGTGTCCACCAGGTTTGTTTACATAACTTCATGCCTGTCCTCTCTCATGTACTCATTCTCTCTCTCTCTCTCTCTCATTTATTCATTTTATCTCGTTTATCCACCTCTGACCCTACATTAAGTCTACAAATATTTTAAGGTAAGTAATGAGTAAACTGCATATGCATTTTATTGCTCTTGGACGCTTTAAATGTCATAGAATACGTGTGGGTTGGGTGGCCTGGTATGGTAGCCTGTCTGACTACTATACATACCACACCTGATTTCTTACAATAAATACTACTCATCTCACCCTACATTAAGACTACAAATATTTTAAAGTAATGAATGTACTATATGTGTATTTTACTTTTTTATTGTTTTTTAATGCCTAGTTCTATTGCTAACTTAATATATGTTAGTGTAAACTTGCTATCTAGTACAGTGGTACCTTGACTTACAAGTTTAATTCGTTCCATAATCGAGCTCATAACTCAATGGTTGAGGGACTGATTACCTCATTCTCCTCCTGTTCTTCAAGTTTATCCTTTGTATGGACTGATGAAGCCACTGTGTGGTGAAACGTTTCCTGAATAAGATTCCCATATGTTGCATAAGTGTCTCAATCTTCAACTTGTCGGTTTTCCAAACCATTCATCACATCTACAATCCTGTCAGACACTGCAACTTTTTGGGATCTTAATACTTGGGAATTCTTCTCTTGACTAACCCTTGGGCACGACCTACTTCCACATTGGACAAATGTGACACTAACTACGACTGCTGCACCTCTCCTGCCATACGGTTTATAAGATGCTTCTCTGCTCATATGCCGTATTCTATTCAAGATTGATGGACTGACCACATCGACTCAAGGTTGAGGGACTGATTACCTCATTCTCCTCCTGTTCTTCAAGTTTATCCTTTGTATGGACTGATGAAGCCACTGTGTGACAAAACGTTTCCTGAATAAAGATTCCCATATGTTGCATAAGTGTCTCAATCTTCACTATTGAGAAAGAGGCTCTAGCTCTCGTGGTGTCCTTGGAACATTTTGACATGTATTTGGGCACTTCCCCATTTAAAATTAAAAATTTTTCAGACCACAATCCACTCACCTACATAAACACTATGAAGAGTAAAAATGCTAGGATCATGAGGTGGGCTCTCAGAATCCAGCCTTACTCTATTAGTATACAACATATCAGTGGTCATTGTAATGTAATTGCTGACGCGCTGTCACGTCCTTAATTATCAGTTACATTTAAATTAATGTAATTTTATGCCCAAATACCTTTTGTTACTTGCTATGTCAAATTCAGTCAAGTAACGTAATCTCTCCAGCCCATGTTAATTATGTATACTCATGTCATGTCTAATTATTCTATTTATATATTCACAGTAGTGGTGATATATGTGTGTGAGGAGGAGACAGTTGGAGACAGAAGCTGAGTGTTAAGTGTGTAGTGTTATGTGGGCGATGTTACTGACTGGCGGAACACTCCTGCCGCAGACCCCCCCCTCACTACACACCTTAAGCTTCCTCATACGCAGATGTCCATATTATCTCACATTCTACTACCACTACTTAAGAGTGGAATGCCGTCTCCTGTCTATCGCACAAGACTATTGTTCATATGCAGTCTCCACTACTATGATCGAGCCTCAACGTGTCATGCTTGTCTACGCTATCCTGTCTCTACACTGATGTACACAACCAAGAGTATGCAGAGATACTGTGTACTGCCCTAGTACCAGGGGCATAATTTATAGTGATATAGACACTGTAAAATGTAAAGTGTTTGGCACAAGAGTGACTCTGGATTTCGATATTAAATTGTGTTATTAATGTGACATGAGTAATCAGTAATAATGTGAAAGACATTAACGCAACTCCTAGTGCGACCGTTTGTTGTGTTGGGGAGGTGTTGCGACCCCTGAATGGGTCACAATGTATATAATGTATATTACCTTTTCATATAATTTTATATTGCTTATATTTGCGATAATAGCTAAATCATAAATATATTGCTTTATATTATTATTTGATTTATTGCACTGCTGGCCTTGCTACTGGCAAGTCACAGTCGCTCCTCAAGTAGTGTCCCTGCGATCCCCGTTGGGGAGGGGAACCTCTACCTCGCCGATTACCCACATCAAGATCTCAAGAAGAGTTACTCCAACAGAGTCAAGATTAAATCTACCAGTGGTTTGATCAACAACTCCACCAAGCTTGCCCTTGCTGTAACTGTCAGGGGCTTGAACATCAAGGTCAACACGATCCTTTCCCTCCAAGAATCCTTCATCATCATCTGTGAGGACGATATGGAGGCCGAGAAACTACTGACTGGAACTGCCCTGACTACACTACAAGAACGTGGCTACAGAATCATGTCCTCTCCAGCCTTTAGGGCTAAGAGGATTGTCTTTCTGAAGCGCTTGGACAAGCTGATTACTTCTCAGACCATCGAAGACCTCAAACAATCTGTCGAAGACCAGAACCCTTGGGCCACCGTGGAAAACATTAACAAGATTCCCACGGCCTCTTCAATGCTCAAGATCACCTTTACTGACGTCACAATGGCTTCCCAAGCTATGGCTGAGGGACTAGCCATCTACTATTATTTCATCAATGCCTGCAACATTGAAGCTGAACATTACCACCACATCACTCAATGCTGGACCTGTTTTTCTTACCTCCACTCAACAAAAGACTGCCCTACGAAAGACAAGAAATTCTGTTCCACCTGTGGTAATGAGGGTCACGACTCTAGGACATGCTCTTCCACTGCTACTCTCAAGTGTCTAAACTGCAAGAATAACCACCACACTCTCGCAGCAAAATGTCCCACCCGTCATGATATCATCGAAAAGAACATAGAAGCAGATCAGAAGAAGTCTCCATCCAGATCACCCACGTATGCTGCTATCACAAAACTGCAGGCTGACACCACCAAACTCCTGAAATCAACCCAGCACTCCACCACCACTATCTCCACACCAGCATGTGACTCAACAAAAATACAGTACTGCTTACTGTATGCTCACATGCACAACATGGCAGCACCAGGCTCCTTCAACACTACCATCAACGAACTCTTCAGACTAAATAACATGCCGGCATTCACCTTCCCAGACTCTCCACCTTCTGCTGACATAATCAAGCTCACCCAAGCACCAGAAAACACTATCACTCCAATAACCACAACACAAGATACAACGCAAGATACAGCAACAACAACAACTAACTCCACCGTAGCCACTGACCAATCAGCAGCCTCACCTGATCTACCCGAGACCACCACCACCTCTGCCGACCTACACCTCGCATCCCCATCTCAGTCACCAATGGCAAAAAAAGCTAAAATACATCCACCTGTGAGTCATCTACAAGAAACTCCACACTCACTAGAAACAACAGGAGAAAACCTGAACCTCAGAACCACAGCACCTCTCACCCTGTACACATGCAAACCAGACTGCCACACCCTGTATGCAGCCCAAGCTATATACAGCATAAGAGATGGCAATGTCAAGTACACTGTAGAAATTGGATCCGACCCATATACCAACAATGCCTTACTAGAAGACCTAGGCAATGACAAACAGCACTTGGTAAAACTTGTCCTGCTCTCAAAATCAGCATATAGAAGAATCACAAACGGCTCCCTCACTACGTGATATGATTGCACATAAGAAGTCATGTCATCACTAGCTGCCGCCTCCAGTCTGCCTCTCGCCTCGCGCCAGTCTCCACCAATCACAAGCCAGTCAACACCACGTGCTGATGAAATGCACACAGCAGTGCTCCCGTGTCATCGATCAAGCTTGCCCGCATATCCTGACTCTAAGCTCATTCCTGCAAAACTCCTTCACATTCAGCTTGGCTGCTGGGTCAAGCCCTGGCTCTTTCTCTAAGACTAAGGACACTCCTCTCAAGATCTAGTCTTCGTCTATCCAGTCTTCCCCACTCACCCCTTCTTGGGGTCTTACCTAGAATCTATCGTATCGTATCGTATTTGACTTAGTTACTTTTATTAGGTAGGATGTAACATATGTTATATATATTATTCAGTGCTCATAGTTCAAGTCTTGATTGTCTAACTACTGTAATTATTGCTCGTTGCTCATTTCCCTGCCGGCTTCTCGGTGTTGCTGGGCAGCAACTGTCCATGGAGCAATCACGTGATCGAGGGGGGGTGTTCACACCTCGCCTGGAGTAGTCAGTCTGGGCTAGACTCTCTTAGTGGTTGGACGTATTCCTGACAAGACGTGCCTAACTCTCCCTTATTGGCCCTTGTTGGAAGATCGTCTCTGTCACTTTCTTGTTGTTGGTTCTGTAGAACTCTGTTCACAGAACATTGTCTAGACTTAATGATTTTCGACGTTGTACTGAGGTTGTGTGTCACATAGACACTCTGAGCAACTCAGGTCCTGAGCTGTAGCTTCTGACCTAATTTGTACTGGTATCTGTGCACTGTCACAATCGGGGATTTTCTTATGCTGAACTTAGATTCAGTAGTATGGGAGTTTTGTGACTTTTGTGGAGGATCTGCAGATGGTCCCTACTTAGTGTCGTTATATTATCTCCTTGTTCCTGACTCTGTGTCACTTTTGCTTGTTATATTGTTGTTCGTCTTATCAGTCGTTTTATTGTTCAAGCAAGCTGTTCTGATTGCCAGGTTGGTCAGGAAGTTAGTTGATGTAAGGACTTTGTCAGTCACTGGTTTAAGTCTAGTCGAGTCGTGAGACATAGCGAACTACTTAGAGCACTTACACACATACACACAAACTTATTTGTATATACTATATATATGTATTATTAAATGTTAATGTACCAGACGGTACTTAAGACATATAAATGTGATATGTGCCTTCAGCACAATATTTCTGTACACGAGAGAAGTGATTATTATTATTTTGATTACTGTGATTAATTTAATTTAATTTGAAATATACTCCTAAACATTTTTATTATTAATAAACATATTAAATTTTAATTTATTTAGTTAGTAGCCTACCAGTTGTAATCCTGAAGCACTATTGAATCATTCTGAATTCTAATGGATAATTGGACCAGGATACTGACTAATTGTTACGAAAACCCAGTAACAGGCTGGATTCTAGAAGGGCAGTCCTTTCTAGTATTCACTGGAGATCTCTATGCTTATTAGAAATCACATTTTTTGTAACATGACATTACACATCCCTGTCTAAGACCTACTTTTACCGGGGAATAGTCTCCCTCTCTTCTACACACCCTAACCTGAGCCTCACTATCTTCATAAAAACTCTTTACAGCATTTAGTAACTTACCACCTATTCCATATACTTGCAACATCTGCCACATTGCTTCCCTATCCACTCTATCATATGCCTCTTCTAAATCCATAAAAGCAATAAAAACTTCCCTGCCTTTATCTAAATACTGCTCATATATATGCTTCAATGTAAACACTTGATCTACACATCCCCTACCCACTCTAAAACCTCCTTGCTCATCTGCAATTCTACATTCTGTCTTACCTCTAATTCTTTGAATAATAACCCTACCGTACACTTTTCCTGGTATACTCAGCAAACTTATTCCTCTATAATTTTTACAATCTCTTTTGTCCCCCTTCCCTTTATATAAAGGGACTATACATGCTCTCTGCCAATCCCTAGGTACCTTCCCCTCTTTCATACATTTATTAAACAAAAATACCAACCATTCCAACACTATGTCCCCCCCTGCTTTTAACATTTCTGTCATGATCCCGTCAGTCCCAGCTGCTTTACCCCCTTTCTCTCTACGTAATGCCTCACGCACCTCCCCACACTCACATCCTGCTCTTCTTCACTCCTAAAAGATGGTATACCTCCCTGGCCAGTGCATGAAATTACCGCCTCCCTTTCTTCGTTGACATTTAAAAGTTCCTCAAAATATTCTCGCCATCTACCTATAACCTCAATCTCCTCATCTACTAACTCCCCTACTCTGTTTTTAACTGACAAATCCTTTTGTTCCCTAGGCTTTCTTAACTTGTTCAACTCACTCCAAATTTTTTTCTTATTTTCACTAAAATTTCTTGACAGTACCTCTCCCACTCTATCATCTGCTCTCCCTTTGCACTCTCTCACCACTCTTTTCACCTTTCTTTTACTCTCCATATACTCTGCTCTTCTTATAACACTTCTGGTTTGTAACTACCTCTCATAAGCTACCTTTTTCTCTTTTATCACACCCTTTACTTCATCATTCCACCAATCACTCCCCTTTCCTCCTGCACCCACCCTCCTATAACCACAAACTTCTGCCCCACATTCTAATACTGCATTTTTAAAACTATTCCAACCCTCTTCAACCCCCCCCCCCCACTACTCATACCTGCACCAGCCCACCTTTCTGCCAATAATTGCTTATATTTCAGCCGAACTTCCTCCTCCCTTAGTTTATACACTTTTACCTCCCTCTTACTTCTTGTTGCCATTTTCCTCTTATCCCATCTACCTCTTACTCTAACTGTAGCTACAACTAGATAATGATCCGATATATCAGTTGCCCCTCTATAAACGTGTACATCCTGGAGCCTACCCATCAACCTTTTATCCACCAATACATAATCTAACAAACTACTTTCACTATGTGCTACATCATACCTTGTATATTTATTTATCCTCTTTTTCATAAAATATGTATTACTTATTACCAAATTTCTTTCTACACATAGCTCAATTAAAGACTCCCCATTTTCATTTACCCCTGGCACCCCAAATTTACCTACTACTCCCTCCACAACATTTTTGCCCACTTTAGCATTAAAATCTCCAACCACAAGTACTCTCACACTTGGTTCAAAACTCCCCACGCATTCACTCAACATTTCCCAAAATCTCTCTCTCTCCTCTACACTTCTCTCTTCCTCAGGTGCATATATGCTTATTATAACCCTCTTCTCACTTCCAACCTTTATTTTACTCCACATAATCCTTGAATTAATACATTTATAATCCCTCTTTTCCTGCCATAGCTTATCCTTCAACATTATTGCTACTCCTTCTTTAGCTCTAACTCTATTAGAAACCCCTGACCTAATCCCATTTATTCCTCTCCACTGAAACTCACCCACCCCCTTCAGCTTTGTTTCACTTAAAGCCAGGACATCCAGCTTCTTCTCATTCATAACATCCACAATCATCTCTTTCTTATCACACGCACATTTAGACTTCCCACTTTGACAATTTTCTTCTTCTTATTCTTTTTAGTAATCTTTACAGGAAAAGGGGTTACTAGCCCATTGTTCCTGGCATTTTAGTTGACTTTTACAACATGCATGGCTTATGGAGGAAAGATTCTTATTCCACTTCCCCATGGATATAAAAGGAAAAGTAATTAGAACAAGAACTAAGATAAAATCAAAGAAAACTCAGATGAGTGTGTATAAACAAATGTGTAGTGTGACCTAAGTGTAAGTAGAAGTAGCAAGACGTACCTGTAATCTTGCATATTTATGAGACAGATAAAAGACACCAGCAATCCTACCATCATGTAAAACAATTACAGGCTTTTGTTTTACGCTCACTTTTTACATTCCCAATAATTTAATTCCATAATTTAATGCATTTATAAGTGGAAAAAAAGGGTGTTCCACTTTACAGTGATTTCTACTTTATGGCATTAGCCTGGAACCTAACCTGCCGTGTAAGTGGGGCCCTACTGTAGCAGCAATAGTCACTGGGATTTTGAAGTTATTTTTATTTATCTTGTTCATTCTTTTTCTACTTTTTTAAGAGCAATTTTTTTCACACAGACTTTAACCACATCATAAAAATTAAGAATTCTGATTATTCATTATACTAATTTTTATTCTATTTTCAATTTGGTACAACACATTTTCTGCAAATGGCACACAGAATTATAAACATCACACTCTCAAAGCTCTCCATAACAAAGAAATTATTTTGTATTAGAAAGTAACTTACCTGCAAGCATTTTTGTGACTGCTGGAGCAACATTCACTTCACATAAACACTCATAGGTGGCTGCATGGTACAGTCTAACAGCAGCGGAATTATGTACCGACACCCATACCCCATGACCCGCAGATACCATACAAGACACACCACGCCCATTCTCTCCACCAACCACAAATGAATGCTGTTGGAGAAAGAATACATTTTAAATAGTGATGAGACTGTCTTCAGTGAGCATACAAAAATGTTAATATCAAATATATGTGTCTAACTTTCTTCTGCACCACCTGCTTATTTATTTTTAAAGTTGAGATGGGGAGAAGGATTAACTAATGCAGTATTGTTTTAAAGTAAACAAGTTAAAGTATATTACTCTCCAAGTAAAATTAGATGTGCAAAATTAAAAAAAGGAGGAGGAGGAGGAGGAGGAGGAGGAGGAGGAGGAGGAGGAGGAGGAGGAGGAGGAGGAGGAGGAGGAGGAGGAGGAGGAGGAGGAGGAGGAGGAGGAGGAGGATGAGGAGGATGAGGAGGATGAGGAGGAGGAGGAGGAGGAGGAGGATGAGGAGGATGAGGAGGATGAGGAGGAGGAGGAGGATGAGGAGGATGAGGAGGATGAGGAGGATGAGGAGGATGAGGAGGATGAGGATGATGAGGATGATGAGGATGATGAGGATGATGATGATGATGATGATGATGATGATGATGATGATGATGATGATGATGATGATGATGATGATGATGATGATGATGATGATGATGATGATGATGATGATGTTTTTTTCATAATCAAACTTTTAGGTCTCAGTGTGTATGATCTGAACACAAAAAAGCTAATAATATTCTAAATAAATGAACTAATTTGGTTTATCCTCTCACAACACTGCAGATACTGTACTGCAATTTTTTTTTTATTTTTTTTTTTTCCAACAAGTCGGTCGTCTCCCACCGAGGCAGGGTGACCCAAAATATTTTACTGAATATTATTAATAATAATAATAACAGGAGTGAGTGAAGGCAAATAGTTTTTAGGACTTGACAAGCTGTTGGTGTGTAAGCAAGGTAACAAACATTTTGTGATGGGATTCAGGGAAACCAGTTAGTCTGACTTAGTCCTTGAGGTAGAAAGCACAGTGCCTGCACTCTAAAGGAGAAGTAGAGATATTTGCAGTTTGGATAGGCATCTGAACTGTAATATTGGTAAGAGATGGTGATACAGTGAATGATGATGGAAATGTTTCTTTATTTTTTGGGTCACCCTCAGTGGGAGACAGTCAGTATGTTAAAAAAAATGATAATAATAATTTGTGATTTTGTTATTCTTGAGTACTTGGTGTTTCAAGAAGAGTGGGCTAGCAGAGTGTGATATGAAATATTTTCTGGATAAAAAAAAAAAAGTAGATAGCAAGAGTTATGTAATCAAACGTCTGACCTTTCACTTCAATGTAGTGCATATTGTCATTATTGAGACTCACTTCTACTTGTAAGGACACAGTATTAAGGACCCGCACAGTGTTCATGGCTGCACACCACAACTTGCCAGCCACAGCCATCATCCTAGTAACAGGTGCAGCAGCAGTGCTAATGCTAATGACTTGTCTGTCTGCTACGTTCCATCCCCCGGATGCGTCTCGGCGATATACGATAATGTCTCCATTAGCCAGGGATGCAAACACACGATTGTCTAAGTGACTGAGAGAAGAGATAGTAAATTTATCTGGATTCTATTACAGAAAACATGATGTTGGATATTTCATGAAATGTTTGGAGAAATTACTGGCTATGTCATGAATTTTTTCATCCGAGTTCTTTGTTGAATATTCTTCCACAATACTTCATATGATCACAGGTGAAAAACTTCAGCAAAATGTGATACAATACATTCCATTCTATTCTAAGTAATACTTAAATTCTGATCATCCAAAATTAATGAAATTTATTTTGCTTGACCATATAGCTTTAGAACTACATTTTGAGCTGTTCGTACAGTATTTGTGTATAATATAGAGTATTATGTTATGAGAAGCTTCATAATACAGAGAAAAGTGATTCTAGGACAACAAACTGATACAGTACTATACTTTACTGTACTTCCTGTTTCTATTTTCATGAGCCTGTGTTTTCCTCAGTCTAAGAAAAAAATCACAGGAAATAAAAAGCCACAGAAAAAAGTTACAAGAAATATCTAGTCTTGCCTACCCCAACCTAATAAAATCTGAGAATTTTCAGATTTTTCCATTTTCTCCTCTTCTTGCACAAGAGCCATGCAACATATTAAAGTTTCCTCAATCTGGAAATCATGGGAATGACACCAATATGGATATGGTATTTCTAGATAAATTGAGATTTTCATAATTTATCAAAATATTTAGAATTAAACACCATAATTCATGAGAATTAGGTTCCTGAAAGGCTCATGAACCGTGAAATAATCCACACAACTAATGACCAGATTATGGATGCTCTGGTCTGTGCATCTGTGGCAGTATCGACTGTTTCTTTTCTTTAAATTCACTCTTATTAGTACAATACATTAACATTTTTATTCAGATACAAGTGCATATATTACGAGTACAGTATTATCATTACTTAATAGTACTCTACAATAATTATAATGTAAGTAACTAAAAAACAATAACATATATAAACCTACATTATACAATGAACTGGAGATCCAGGTTGGAATTTGAACTTATTCTTCTTAATTCTAATTGTATCAGAGCAATTATATACATGGATAAATCCATCTTCTGTTCCAAGCCACATTGTAGGCTGCTGATTGTCTGTGTCATCAGTGCCCATCTCTGGCGGCAGAGACTCACTGCGTCGTCTTCTAATTTCTTCGTCCACTGGAATTTCTTCATCCTCATCATCATCACTAGAATCACTGTTGATATATATACATATCTATTAATAGTTTCTGGTCTTCTAATTTGTAAGGAAATAAGATTAGGAAAGTAAAGATAAGGTTATACAAAATGAAAGTACAAGTTTGTAAGATTTAATTTCCATCCTATATATGTTCATGAGCCAGAAAGAAAAGTTAAAAAATAATGTCACTGAAACTTTTAAGAAGTTTCTATTTTACAGTCGTACGACAATTTTAGTATCTCCTTGGATCATTGCTGCATAACATTCTACTATATTATCCCAAATTCTGTTCTAATAACTACAGCAAATCCCATGGTAACTGGTTATTTGAAGTTATGTAATGTATAATATGGTCAAGTATAATGTATATGTTTCATTTTAAAAGGTAAATAAAAACTTATATATTTCTGACTATTTTGATAAAAATTTGCTATAATTCTTAAAATTATAATGCACAAAATATTAGTAAATTGTAGAAGCAATTTTAAGTCCAAACTGATTAACAGTGTATATAGGCTCTTTCCCTCCAGGGAGATACCTTCATGTTGGTGAAGGGCTCTTGATCCAAGGACTGAGACATGTCCTTCCTTTTGGGTTAAACCTGAATGCCTTCCATTTCCCTAGGCACTGTTGAACCCCTATGCGTTTAACATTCCCATGAATATAAGAACAATAAATATTAACCATACCCCGGCCGGGATTGAACCCGCGGTCAGAGAGTCTCAAAACTCCAGACCGTCGCGTTAGCCACTAGACCAGCTGGCCACAATAAGATTCGTCCAACTAGGTATATTTCTACACCATAGGAAGGTTAGCACAGGCACCACTGTGACCATAAATGCAAGTTTTTACAGACGAATCTCCAGCTAGCGTGGCCGTGATGAACTCTAGCTCAAGTCCCCTCACTGCCGTCAACATGACTCACGAAATCGTAATGACACGATTGCAAACAAACCATACCCCGGCCGGGATTGAACCCGCGGTCAGAGAGTCTCAAAACTCCAGACCGTCGCGTTAGCCACTAGACCAGCTGGCCACAATAAGATTCGTCCAACTAGGTATATTTCTACACCATAGGAAGGTTAGCACAGGCACCACTGTGACCACAAATGCAAGTTTTTACAGACGAATCTCCAGCTAGCGTGGCCGTGACGAACTCTAGCTCAAGTCCCCTCACTGCCGTCAACATGACTCACGAAATCGTAATGACACGATTGCAAACAAACCATACCCCGGCCGGGATTGAACCCGCGGTCAGAGAGTCTCAAAACTCCAGACCGTCGCGTTAGCCACTAGACCAGCTAGCCACAATAAGATTCGTCCAACTAGGTATATTTCTACACCATAGGAAGGTTAGCACAGGCACCACTGTGACCACAAATGCAAGTTTTTACAGACGAATCTCCAGCTAGCGTGGCCGTGACAAACGATTTCGTGAGTCATGTTGAAGGCAGTGAGGGGACTTGAGCTAGAGTTCGTCACGGCCACGCTAGCTGGAGATTCGTCTGTAAAAACTTGCATTTGTGGTCACAGTGGTGCCTGTGCTAACCTTCCTATGGTGTAGAAATATACCTAGTTGGACGAATCTTATTGTGGCTAGCTGGTCTAGTGGCTAACGCGACGGTCTGGAGTTTTGAGACTCTCTGACCGCGGGTTCAATCCCGGCCAGGGTATGGTTTGTTTGCAATCGTGTCATTACGATTTCGTGAGTCAACAATAAATATTCTCCTAAATAAATAAGTTAGAAAAAGTTGAACAAATGAGAGTAGAAATCTTACGGTTGAGGAGCTGCAGGGATAGAAGCAATGGAGAGGATTCTGGCATTACAGACACCATTGCAGCATGCTACTGTTGGGTCTGGCTGCAAACTTAGTACACACACCTGCCCCACATAACCATCACTGACAACAAAAAAGTAAGGTACTGTATTTGGCTTTTTAAAAAAATTCAATTACTATTTATCACTGCAATTATAATAGAGTAACCATGAAAAATACTATAGTGTATAATGTTATGAATCTTGTTGCCACATTTTTAGTATCAGCCATTTTATTAATTGAAAAAATTAATAAGAGTATCAGAGTTTTATCTAAAATATTAACTCATAATGCTGTGGCTTTCCTTCAAGTTTATAATGGTACTGTACAAGTAGCAAATGGTATATTAATGACAATAAATTTGCATGGTGCAGCACAAAAATAATTGCAAAGAATATGAGTCTTTACCAAATGCCATCTTCACTAAATATTTCTTTTAATTTTTTTTTGCCTACATTACATTAATTATTCACTTAATATTCTCAAATATTTTAAATTCAAATACATGTTCAGATCTATCTTACCTGTTACACACCCAAACATCTTTTAGGTTATGAGCATTGAGACCAAGAGTTGCAGTTGCACAGGTGAACTGAAGACCTGCCCTTGTTTTTCTAATAGGTAGAGCTGATAAAAACTCTGGAGGAGGTCGCCGATCTGCTGACATTGCTATGGGTGCACCAAGTGCTACAATTAATTTTTGTCACATATTTAGAGTGATTCACAGTCATAATTGCAGATATTTACTCAGCAATTATCATTACTTTAGGATGTTATTTTTAGGTGTTGCAAAAATGTAAAAATTTATAAATGTATTACATTATTTTTAAATCATTCCAAATGACAATATTTGCCAAACTTTTTTTTTTTTTAATTCTTACACACGTAGTGCACATTTCCCCTATTGACATGGTAGGTCCCCAACTTATGATGTCCTGACTTATAATTTTACACCTTTATGGCACTGGAACCTATGGTTGCCGAGGACACAGCAGCAGATAATGGTACTGAAGTTGTTAGTAAACACTGCAGTTACACATGGTTGACTCTCATCTTCTCACATTTACTGTGTTTTAACCCTTTGAGGGTCGACAGGCCCTCTCCGAAACTCGTTCTCAGGGTCGGCGAAATTTAAAAAAAAAAAAAAATTATTTTCTCTTAAGAAAAGATAGAGAATCTTTTCCCGATCATAAAGACACCAAAAGTTTGAAATTTGATAGAAAACTTACGGAATTATGCTCTCGCAAAGTTAGCGGTCTCGGCGATGTTTACGCATCGGCGATTTTGCCCACTTTGAGCCCCATTTTCGGCCAATTTCACTGTACTAGTCGACAAAAAACATGAATATTTCGCTAGAACTCCATTTTTTCTATCGAATGGGTGCAAGAAACCACTCATTTATGAAATTCAACTATCCAGTACAGTGGTCAGAATTTAGCAATTTTGCCAATTTCACACAAATTTCAAAAGATGCCAATTTCCGAATAGGGTCCAGAATAAACAAGAAAGACATTCCTGGCACTAAAATGACATTTCCTCTAGTCATTAGTCACGTCTCAAGGCCCCTCTTATATTCTTTTGCTTTCCACTTTGAATTTTTATTTTCACAAAAAATATAAGATTTACTGTTATGCAGACTACTGCATTAGTGTAAAAAATGGTATAAATATTATAGGTGCACTTGTGAAAGAATATTAGACTCACCAGTTGACGTGTATTGCACGCTTGGCACGATTTGTTTACTTTTGAAGTTTGGTAAAAATCGAACATTTCTGCTACTTTGAGCTCAATTTCAAGGCACCTTTCTTAGTAAAACCAGTCAAAATCATCTCAATTTCTGTAATATGTCTTCCATTCTATAAAATGAGACCAAGAAAACTAGAATACAACAATAAATACCATACGAAAATACACTGCAAAGTCGCTGATTTATTAAAAAAAAATGGTCAAAGTTTTTTTTTTCTCATTATGCACTGTGTGCTGCAGGATTTTTTTTAGACTGTGCACACTGACCACATAGACCCATTCTTTCATATGAAGGCCTACCAGCTTTCTCCCACTAGATTTGAGGCCGCTAGAATTTATGAGTACTAGTACGTCAAAAACCCATACGCGTAAGACGTACTAGTACGACGAAAACCCTCAAAGGGTTAACAATACTGTATCTCACAAGAAAGAATGATGAGAAAGGAAACAAAGTTAGATATTGGAAATTCAATCCAACAAGCATATTTTGAATAAAATCTTACAGTTTGAAATTTTCTTGCATTAAGTCAAAGACAATGGACACCCAGTCAGACCAAATATTACTGTTCTACATGCTATATTTGAGGATGATTACTTGAGTTTTTTGCACTCTGAAGGAGTTAATGTGTTTCTACATGACTATATCTTGGTGGGAATGTAAACATAAATAAATAAAGTTCTTACTATTTAAGTGAAAAAGAACAGCACTCAATATAAGACACTGGGAAAATATTCTCAGTAAACAAGTTAAATGAAATCATATATGAAACATTTCAGAGTGGAACGTGGGCATCTAAGAAAAAATAGGTTCTAAGTTCTGGCCAAAGGAGTTAAGATAATCACGAACGCTTTAACATCATAAATGGAGGACCTACTGTGTACAGTATTTGGAGTATGACTCACCTAGTTTGTGTTTAGCATCATTGAATGCTTCCTCCCACATGGCTCTCTTTTCTGCACTTCTAAACATAAAGGTTAGATTCTCCATACTTTCCCTGTGAATGTAAATTTATAGAGGTTTTCAGAAAATAGGTAAGAATCACAAGCATTTACAACATAGAATAAGGAGAAAATTCTGCCAGAGACTGGCAAGCAGACCTTAAAAAAGTGTCAGCTTGGCAATGTTATATATTACTGAGGCAAGAAAGTGCAGGTACTGTTAGAAATTTAAAAGTGCTCATAACTATAATCAATAAAATAAATGTTTTATATTAGACTGCTTTTTTTATAATTATAACCTGTATCCAATATACATATTTTGATATAATGTCCTTATTGAAATATGTAAAGATTTCACTTTATTTCTTCATTACACAAATAACCCATACAAAGGAGAGAGAGATAGAAGCTTATGATGACATTTCTGTCTGGACCAAAACATCGTCATAAGCTCCTCCCTCCTACGTGCGGGTTATCTGTGTATTGTTCCAGTCACTGTCTTGTGCCTTTTTGTTCTGTATTTCTTCATTATTAATCAAAGGACAAAGCAAAAACAGGTATTTTTCTCATAGTTGTAGATAGTGCTCAACTAACTGTGTAGTGATAGTGAGCTCAAGTTCCATGAGTTGTGAGTCAGCACCATGTCTCTCTGCCAGCTGCTTCTGAACCTGGGCAAGCATTTCCTGGACAGACTCCTCCAATGGCCCTCGAGGACATCTAAGAGTTTTAGAGAGCTTGGAGATGTACTGCAGAGTTTTAAGATCTTCTTGTAAGGTTTCCATCTCTCTCACTAACTTCTTCACACTTTCATCTCGTGCTACAAAAAAAAAAAAAAAATGGTAACAGTACTTTTGAATACAGTATGGCATTATATGCCAACCTTACTGCCTACCTGCCTTGAAAAAAAAAATTAGCATTTTTCAAACATACATTTACTCTTACATACATTTGAAATATGTATCACTTAGAATACCTAAAAGAAGATCAAACATAGAAAGAGAAAGCAGAAGTTTTTACAGAAGAAATAGGGGTTACTGACTTACTAGAAATGTGCAAATATAACAAAAGAAAATTCATACAGAGAAATTGCCAATATCTTCTTCTTTCAACAAACCGGCCGCATCCCACCAAGGCAGGGTAGCCCAAAAAGAAAAACGAAAGTTTTTCTTTTTAAATTTAGCATATATACAGGAGAAGAGGTTACTAGCCCCTCGCTCCCAGCGTTTTAGTCACCTCTGATGACACGCATGGCTCATGGAGGAAGAATTCTGTTCCACTTCCCTATGGAGATAAGAGGAAATAAACAAGAACAAGATCTAGAAAGAAAATAAAAGAAAACCCAGAGGGTAAGTAAGTTTATTTGGGTGTACACAAATACAATTACATAGATTATCATACATAGTAGCATATGTGTAAAAAACCTAGAATAACCCAAAAAAAAGTCATACAGAGTGACTTATTTCCATTGGGGTCCTGTGTGGGTGTGTATTTATATGCTTGCACATACATGTGTAGTGTGACCTGAGTGTAAACAGAAGTAGCAAGACGTACCTGAAAACTTGCATGTGTATGAGACAGAAAAAAGACACCAGCAATCTTACCATCATGTAAAACAATTACAAAACTGCCAATATACCTGTAGGAAATAAACTATAACACTCATACCAGACATAAGAAATAAAAAAGAACGAGAAGTTATTCAGGAAATTAGGAAAAATTTGGCCAATTATTTTACAAGATACTCACTGATTTTATTGGAGATTTCCAAGGTATATCATAGCTATGGGATTATCTTAAGTATATACTGTACTTTAATTCTAACTCAAGTGATAGATGCGTAATTTTAATTATTTTTCCTTTCTTCAAAATCTCCCAAGTAGACATATGTTACTGAGGCCAGTGGTGCTTACATATGCACACGTCATAATCACAGCACTCTTAAATATGCTGTGAGAAGTAAATTTTAGCCTAGACATGAGAGAATGGGTCTGTGCAGTAGACAGGCACCTAAGTCAGTACCTGACCAGCTGGGCTGTGGTTTGTATGTCAGTTTGCATGTGGCCAACAGTAGCAACCTGGCTGATCAGGCTCTGATCCACCACAAGGTCTGGTCACAGGCTGGGCTGCAGGGGCGTTGATCCCCAAAACCCTCTCCAGGTATACTCCAGTATAAAATAAATCCTTCCCCCCATAGTGCATGACTGGAACAACTAGCCTCTGACTTTGTGTTTGAGATGTTTTCTAGGGTGGCTGCTTCTTGGTGCCCTTTGATAGATTAGAAGACATACTAGTCAAACAGAAATAATTTTGTTTGGTTTCATGCCAGAAGTGACCTGAAATAGGCTTTAAATTGGTATAAATATTTGATTTTTTTGTCTTTTTTTTAAAGAAGAGTTGAGTAGGGTAGGGAAAGACCACCCTACCTCTCATCTGTTTTACTGGTTTTCACTAAGTCTGCTTCAATTATTGGGATGACCTAAACCATGACCCATCATTCTTTCATATATTTTATTGAGCTGAGAAATAGGATAAAACTTAGATTTTTGTGATCATGAATTCATAATGGAGTGTGAGTGTTATATTGGAGAAGCCTGGAGATATGAGTAATAAACAGAGGAAAGCTTATTAGCAAAACAGCCAGGAACTGGGTCAGTTTTAGCATTCGAACTGCCCTAAAATAAGCCTCAAAGTGGGCAAAATCACAGTTGTGTTAAGTGTTCCCTGATTTCTAACTTCACACCTGTGTAATTCCCTAATTTTTACATTAAATTTTACATTTTTGGTGTCATTACCTTCAAAAAACTTTCTCTAATATTTCAGATGATAATTTTTTTTAATTGCAACTGTGACAGGACTTTTAACTCCAGAAGGTAGTGACCAGGTAGGGTCCAGAGGCCAAATTTCTAAGTGCACACCAGGGTCCAAGAATTTTCAAAAAAAAAAAATTTTATTTTTTCTTATGAAATGGTAGAAAATCTTTTTCTGAAGGTAATAAAATGAAAAGTACGAAATTTGATGGAAAATTGACAAAATTATGTTCTCGCGAATTTTGATGTGTCAGCGATATTTACGAATCGGCGATTTTGCCGACTTTGACTCCCATTTTAGGCCAATTACATTATTCCAGTCGACCAAATTCTTAGCTATTTCACTAGTATTACTTCTATTCTATCGATGAGCACAAGAAATTGCCAAGTCAACTGTTTCAACTACAAAATAAAGTGATCGGAAATTGGTAACTTGGCCAATTTAACACAAAGTTCAAAATATTCCAATTTCAAAATAGGGTCCAGAATAAACAATGTAGGTATTCCTGGCACTAAACTAACATTTCCTCTGTTCATTAGTTACGTTTTGAGGCTTTACAAATGAATTCCATTTTGATTTTTTATTCACATAATGAATTTATATTCAAACCAAAAAAATAGAAGATTTACTGTTATACAATACTGTAATAATTGTATAAATATCATCACCACATTTGTGAATGTATATTAGACCCACCAGCTGGCGTGTTTTAGACGTTTGAGGTCGTTTGTTTACTCTTGAACATCGGCAAAAATTTAACATTTCCGCTACTTTGAGCTTAGTTTAACGCCATTTCCAATGCTAAAACCAATCAAAATCATCTCTATTTCTGTAATATGTCTTCCATTCTATCATATGAGACCAAGAAATCGCAAATACAACTATAAAAAATATATGAAAAAACACTGCGAAGTCGCTGTTTTAATCGAAAATCACTGTCTGTTTTTTTTCTCTCATTATACACTGTGTGCTGCAGGATTTGTTTATTGTGGTGCACACATACCACATAGATGTATTCTCTCATATCTAGGCCCAAATTTACCACTCACAGCTTATCAGAGTGAGCTGAGCTCATGGTGTAGATCTACGGTTTGGACCCTGAACATAAAACCGTACATCTATGGCACGGACCCTTTAAGGGTTAAATAACCAATCTAAATTTTGGCATGAAAAAACATACTGTGCACTGCCAAATCTCAGAAATAACTAAGAAAAGATATTTATAATATACAGTGGAACCACGAGTTACGAGTTTTATCTGTTCCATGACCTAGCTCATAACTCAATTTGCTCATATATCAAATCAATTTTCCTCATTTAAATTAACTGAAATGCCATTAATCTGTTCCAGTGGAATTCCTGTGTCATGGAACCTTGATGCTGGTAAGGGGCTCTTGATCTAGGAAATTGTATCTGTGCTCCAGTTCCCTAAACTAACAATAATAATAATAATAATGAGGAGCTTCAGAACACCACCAGCTGGCGCAGTGCACTGTTTACCTCACTGTGGAAGCATTTCTCTTGTGTTTTACTTGCATTTTGTGTTGTTATTTTGCCAAATTTCTTTTTTCTAACCATGGGTCCTAAGAAAGTAAGTGCAAAGGACAGTGCTGAGAAGAAAAAGATGATAATGTCCAAGGAATTAAAGCATGAAATCATAGATAAACAAGCGAGGTGGGTTGTGGGTTGAGGGGGATGTGGGAGAAGCTTGCTCATAACTCAGATGTTGGCTCGTAACTCAGAGCAAAAAATCGATCGAGTGACGGCTCGTAGCTCGAAAAACTCGTATGCTGAGACACTTGTAAGTCAAGGTTCCACTGTAGTTACTGTAACAGTAAAAGAAAACAAAAAAAATAAAACACTATAGCTGGCACAAATACGTATAGAAGTTTTCATGGAAAACTAGACAAATTTTTCTAGATAATGCCTGATCAGTCAGTCTGTGATGACTATGTAAGCCTGTGGGTTGTAGGTAACAATAGCTTAGCTGATTAGGTCACCAGGAAAGTCTGGCCACAGACTGGGCTGTGGGGGTAGAACTCTCCATACCTATCACAGGCATAATATGTTTATCTTACCAAAAGTTGTGGTGGCACATGAATGACTAAGACATCAATTGCATGAAAGTTTGAGATAAACAATGGCACTGAATACATAGATGAGAGTGCACCATAACTTACATCTAGCAATCTCCAGGTCATCTAATGGAATGAATTTGAAGAGCTTGAATTTGTTGGATTCTAAGGAACTCAGTAATGTATACGGTAAACTGTGGGAGAAAGAAAAGTGTTAACATTTTTGTTATCCTTGATGGTGTAGGCTACAAGCAAAGATAATTTTGAAATGCTTGGTAAACTGACAACAAACAGAGTAAAACAGTTACATTTAAATGCAAAGTTTATAAAGCATACAGAGAAATACAAAACTAGATCTTAGAGTAGTGTGTACTCCATCACAATGTGTGAGGAGAAGTGCTGGAAGGTATGGGAATGATATATAGCGGGGCTTTACCACAGTTCAGGTGGCTGTCTGTGTTTCTGAAAAAAAATCAGCTGGACAAGAGGCAGATTGATGCTGAAAGCCTCTCTGATTTTGTTTGACAGTGTTTTGTAGCTATGAAATTAATGCTTCTAAACAATGTCCTGACTGATATTTAAAAAACAATACAAAACAAGATGCTTAGAACCAGCAGTTATATGGACACAAAACGCCACTAGACAGAATGAGGGAGCATCCAGCAATACACTACCTCTAACATAAATTATTCTCCAAAGGCAGTGACCAACACCTGAACTAAAATGGCAAGCCTAGCCCCAGATGTCATCAAATTTTATAACATGTCTCCTCCACCTCCTCCAGTTTGATGGATTATATAAACTCGAGTTTTGTGTTCCTGTGTAAGAGTCTGTCAAGTTCACCCCTTAACACAAAATTTATTAATAAAGACTTTCACTGACAATATTCTTTGTTCTACTCGAATTATAATTTTACATTCCTTCATAAAAATACGAGATAGCAGTTATACAAAAATTAGTTTATCTACATAAAATTACTGTACTACACTATGAGGTTGTCACATACACTTGTTTCGTCTTTTGTATTGTAGAATACATCTACCATCCTACTTACGACCTGCGCGACATAAGACTACTCGACTTATGACCATGCGTCTGGCAGCAGGGCTGCCAGATGCATACTGCATACCGCTGCATGATATTTGACCACTACTCACGGCAACGTGCCACACAGGCTTGGAAAAATAAACACACAAACAGTATAATGTGATTCTTTATT
The DNA here is from genome assembly GCF_038502225.1 of Cherax quadricarinatus. NCBI lineage: Eukaryota > Metazoa > Arthropoda > Malacostraca > Decapoda > Parastacidae > Cherax > Cherax quadricarinatus. Next base: position 20,954,986 of record NC_091300.1, on the reverse strand, counting down.
GACAACGTTATGCCCACACAAGTAGAGGTAGTAGTAGTAGTAGTTATACATGTAGTGGAAAAGTCAGCTGGTACAAAAGAACATAAAAATGGAGGAACACTGCAGAAGGCCTACTGGCCCATACAAGGCAGGTCCTTATCAAAACCACCCCTACCCAAAGCTACCCAAGAATTCACTCCCGTACCCACAACACCAATCAAACCGAGCCCCTCTAACTCATATATTTGTCCAATCTCTTTTTAAAGCTACCCAAGTTCCTAGCCTCGATCAACCTACTCAGAAGATTGTTCCACGCATCTACAACTCTGCTTGAAAACCAGTACTTACCTATGTCCTTTCTAAATCTAAATTTATCCCAACTTAAATCCATTATTTCTGGTTCTTACCTGGTTCAAAAGGTTACAAAATCTATGGCTTGGGTAACATATAAAATAGGACATGCCCAGTTTGGGGCAACTGGCCTGCTGCAGTGTTCCTCCTTTCTTATGTTCTTAAGAACATAAGAATGAAGGAACACTGCAGCAGGCCTACTGGCCCATACAAGTAAGGTCCTTATCAAAACCACCCCTGTATTTGTCCAACCTTTTCCCAAAGCTGCCCAAGAATTTGCTCCCATACGCTAAACAACCATCAAACCCAGCCTCTCCCACTCATATATTTGTCCAATCTCTTTTTAAGTTACCCAGGGTCCTAGCCGCTACTGGCAATTTTCTAAGGTTCGACTTATGTCCATTTTGACTTGCAATTGGTTGGTTGGAACTAAGCTCAGTCGTAAGTAGGATGGCAGGTGTACACATATGACTATTTACATAGTAATCATTTTTATTAGACCCAATCATACTTTTGGTAAAAATGAGAGGTGACTGTGTAAATATTTTTACCTCAAACCTTTCCGAATAGTGCCCGAGCGTCTCTTGATGGCAGTGATGACAAGAAGATCAGAAAATAGAAACAGGCAGCGCTCTTTGCGTGTCACTGGTCCAGGATGCATCGTTACTAAGTCGTGACGCAAGAACGTCCTGCCAAAGAAAGCTCAATATATTTGGAAACAGTCAACATGTTGAAAAAAAACAGTAGTCTCTCACTAGTTCCAAGGGAAATTTGTTGATACCTCAATAATAATCAGTGGTTTTATTCCATACTTTCTTTAACTGAACTGAATTAAACTGAAGGCTGAACTCTTGGTGAGCAGATCGTTTGGGAGATTTTGAAGCAAAGTTGAAAAGTATGGTAAATGAATTTGGGAAGGTATGTAAAGGAAGAATTTTAAAAACAAACATAGGACAGAGCAAGGTGATCAAAAAATATAGGGAACAGGTGACTGGATATCAGACTGGAAAGAGGGAGCATGGAGGATGTTAATGCTTTCTGATATTTGGGAGTGGATTTGCCGGCAGAGAAATGAAGTAAGCCAAAGAATTTGCAAAGAAAAAAAAGGTGCATGGTGCACTGAGGCATCTGTGAAGATTAAGAACATTATTCATGGAGGCAAAAAAGGAAAATGTTGCAGAGCATAGCAGTCCCAACACTATGTATGGATGTGAAGAATGGGTTTTGAATGTTGCACAAGGAGGAGGCTAGAGGCAGTAGAGATGATATGTTTGAGGGCAATGTGTGTGCAAAGAATTTGTAGTTTGGTGATAAGGAGGAAGTATGGAGTAACTACAATATTATTCAGAGGGCTGAATAGAGGATGGAGAAAAACAGGATGACTAGAAGGGCATACAAATCTGGAGTGGGAAGGAGTAGGAGTTGTTCTTGCATGTCAAACAGGAGTGAGTGGCAGCAAGTGGTTTTTATGATTCGACATGCTACTGGAGAGTGAGCAAATTAACATTTATGAAGGGATTCAGAGAAACAAGTCAGCTGGACTTGAGTCCTGGAGGTGGGAAGTACTGTGCCAGCACTTTTGAGGGGTGGGAATGTTGCAGTCTGGAGGGGCACTTAACTGTAATGTCATGCTTCTGGCAAACAGCTCTACCAAGGCAGGGCTGTTTGCCAGGTAGAGTGAGAGCCCTACTTCGGTGGGAGACAGCTAGAGTGTTAAAAAAAAAAAAAGAGTCTTTGAGTAGTACTGGTGTCACCTACAAGGTTTTACACTTGATCTGAAACAAATTTTCTGACTCCCATCCTTTCTTAAGGAAAATTTTAGCTAACACACACGACAACACACAGATGGCAGGGGCAACAATAATTCCTGCAGCAAAAACTGACAGAGGTAATGATGATTATCATCAACCTCTTAATATTATGAATACTAAAAACTACCAGCTTGTAGCAAGAAAGTTTTAACTTATACTGAGAATATATTTCTACAATTACCTATCTGGTTGGACAAGACCAACAAGGCCCTCAATAATATTCTCAAGTTCTTTTAGGTGTAACTGTTGTTCCTCGTGTTGAACAGCTTCTTGTTCAACAGCATTTATCCTACTGGCCAGCTGCTGCACTACACCAATGGCTTCTGTCAGCAAGGGATGGTCGGGGTGGTCTCGGCTTGTGTGCTTCAGGAGTCGCTGCACAAAAGAGATGAAAATTGTGAAAATAATGAAAGCATTACTAGTTATCCTTGTTTTAAGTTCTTACATTACCATAATTACCCTCTTTATTGGAGGAAACAATATAAACAATGATTGTACACTGAATTTAAGTGGTGCTACAATAATACTGATCAGTAACAGATTTAATGTAACATATGGAGATACTACATCCATACTCATTCGTTAGAGTAAAGGCACTTGCTTCCCACCTCTATAACTCATCCAGCTAAACAGTGTCTGAGTCATAAATCTTACTCCTGAGTCTTCACCTTGCTCACACTCCAACAGCATTTCAAAATCTGGAAACCACTTGTCTCCACACACTCTGGTGAAACATGCTCACACATCCCTGCCAGATGCTCATGCTGTTACCATTTAACATCACCTACACACCCTTCATCCCACCCTTCCTAGCATGATCCCCTACCTCTCTTTCCATCCACAACTAGATTTATACACCCTGTTGGTCAATTTATCTTGTTCCAGCCTTTCTATATGAGCAAAATTATCTTAACAACCACTCAACTGCTTTCTGAATTACAGGTGGCCCTCAACATTCGTGAGTTCCACTTTCGCGAGCTTCGAACATTCGTGAATGCCCAGCTGCCCAATCATATTTATGCTTCCCGCAGCATCCCTACTACCCTCCCTCTTACCCCCTCAACTGGAAGCCAGCCTGCCAGTCCACCACTCACTCAGTCACTGTCCTTATATGAGTGTCACTCAATACTGGAAGAAATTCACCATTGTTGACTGCCTCTCAACAGTGCATAAGAGTGTCAAGGATTTACACTCTCAAACAGTGAAGGGTTGTTTGAGGGCTTTGTGGCCAGAGTGTGTGTGAGATTTCGTTGGATTTGGTCCTCAGGATGAGATTAACAAAGCCGTGAGGAAGACTGTGGAGTTAACAAGGTTAGTTGGTGGTGAAGGGTTCGAGGAAATGCAGGAGGGTAAGATGAGAGAACTGGTTGATGAACATGCACTGGGCCTAAATGATGAAGAGTTACTGGAGATTGTGAAGGCAGAGAATGAGGATGAAGAAGAGGAGAGTGTTGCTGAGGCTAATCAACCTAAAGCCCTCACCCTTGAAAAACTAGGGCAAGTGATGATAATGACAGCACAGCTCAAGCAATTTTTTACGACACAAACCCATCAATGTTGAGGGCTTTGAAGGTGATGAACAACACTGATAGGAGCATAATTCCCTACAAAACTCTGTTCATAGATATGAAGAGGAAACGGTCTCAGTTGTCAATAAATCATAATGTGCATGTATGTACAATACTTGTATGTATTTTACGATGTTTTCATGTGTTTTATGATTGTTCATGGTTCAATAGGTTAAAGAAGCAGTATTGTTAGGCTAAGTAAATGCTATTATTATATTTCCCTACAATATATTTGTGCACCAAACATTCGTGAATTTTCAACATTCGCGAGGTTCTTGATCCCCTAACCTTCGCAAATGTGGAGGGCCACCTGTATACTTTCCATACATACTACCACTGTCTTCACTCATTTTTTATCTGATATTCACACCAAACACTGATCTCAAACATGACAAATCCATTGCCTCCAGCCTCCTCCTCACTGAAACACACAATGACCTTGCCTCACACCTATACAAAAGTATTGGTACCACTATAATTTGGAACAATCTTTCTACATACAATGATATTTTTTTTTTTTCACAGATGCCTCAACATTCCATATAGGTCTGGAACAATACCAAATGTTTTGCCAATACTGATACTCAATTTTAGGCTGATGTTGAAACAATCAAAATTACCTGATACCTAATGATCTTGGTACCAATACTACCAAAATTTACCAATGCTCATTTTTAGGCCAATACCAGTACCATCAAAATTGGCCAATACCCATTGATACCAATATTTGACATACTCCTAATTCCATGTAACTTTTTTACTTTATTCTTTATTATGTCTATTTGTTGACACATCCACTTCCAAATATCTAAATACATTTACTTTCTTCAATACTATACTTGTAAATATTAAGGTGACATTCAATATTGTCCCCTCAAATGTATGGTCAGAGGTAAGGTATGGTAACACTGCCATATCTGCATCAATAACTCACAAAACTGTAATAACATGACTGCAAACAAACCACAGAATGGGTGGTTTGTTAGCATGGGCCCCATGCTAACTTCCCTATGGTGTACAGAAATATACCTAGTTGGATAAATCTTATTATAGTCAGGTGGCCCAGTGGTTTATGCAATGACCTGGAGTTTTAAGACTTGCTGGCAATGGATTCAATCTCAACCTGTTCCGTTGTCTGTGTCAATTTTAATATGTATGTAATACTATATTGTGTCAGTAATGATTTTATCAATAGCTGATGAATAAATTTTATGTAGAGTATTTAAAGCAGTAGCTGATTTCTACATACCAATCAAAATCATCCCAGTTTCTGTAGTATGTCTTCCATTCTATAAAATGAGACCAGGAAAACTAAAATACAACCATAAATACCATACGAAAATACACTGCAATGTCGCTGATTTAAACCAAAAACACGCTCGGATTTTTTTTTTCTCATTATGCACTGTGTGCTGCAGGATTTTTTTTTTATACTGTGCACACTGACCACATAGACCCATTCTTTCATATGTAGGCCTACCAACTTTCTCTCACTAAATTTGAAGGCGCTAGAATTTAGGCATACTAGTACATCAATAACCCTGGTGCGCAAGCCATACTAGCACGTCGGAAACCCTGAAAGGGTTAACTTGTTTATCTCATTCCAAGATTTTGTCTTGTTTTCATCAAAATTTTTTGACAATGCCTCTCCCACTCTATCATCTGCTCTCCTTTTGCACACTCTCACCACTCTCTTCACCTTTCTTTTACTCTCCATATACTCTGTTCTTCTTATAGCACTTCTACTTTGTAAAAACCTCTCATAAGCTACCTTTTTCCCTTTTATCACACCCTTTACTTCATCATTCCACCAATCACTCCTCTTTCCTCCTGCACCCACCCTCCAATAGCCACAAACTTCTGCCCCACATTCTAATACTGCATTTTTAAAACTATTCCAACCCTCTTCAACCTCCCCACTACTCATACTTGCATTAGCCCACCTTTCTGCCAATATTTGCTTATATCTCACCCTAATTTCCTCCTCCCTTAGTTTATACACTTTCACCTCTCTCTTACCTGTTGTTTCCATTTTCCTTTTGTCCCATCTACCTCCTACTCTAACTGTAGCTACAACTAAATAATGATCTGACATATCAGGTGCCCCTCCATAAACATGTACATCCTTAAGCCTACCCATCAACCTTTTATCCACCAATACATAATCTAAAACTACTTTCATTATGTGCTATATCATACCTTGTATACTTATTTATCCTCTTTCATAAAACATGTATTACTTATTACCAAACCTCTTTATATATATATATATATGTACATGTATATATATACAGTGGACCCTCGACCAATGATTTTAATCCATTCCAGAGAGCTTGTCCTTAGCCGAATTTATCGTTAGCTGAATTAATTTTCCCCGTACGAAATAATGGAAATCCAATTAATCCGTTCCAGACAGCCAGAAGTATTAAAAAAAAAATAATTTTTTTTACATGAAATATACATTTCCCTACGAAGAAAACAATGAGACATGCACAACAAATACATAAATAAATACTAAAATGACACTTACCTTTATTGAAGAGTACTGATGAGTGATGAGACACTGTTTTTCTTGAACACTCTGGGATTTTCAGAGTGATACATGAGTAAAGGCTTCACTTTGCAATCCCCACTAGCATTGGTAGGTAAGACACATAGGCAACATTTAGGCAACTTTATTCCGAAATGTTTCGCCTACACAGTAGGCTTCTTCAGTCGAGTACAGAAAGTAGGCAGGAGCAGTAGAGATGTGAAGACGATGTAATCAGTCCATCACCCTTGAAGTCGTAGATTTGAGGTTGTCAGTCCCTCAGCCTGGAGAATTTCTGTTCCAGACTTCCTATATTAAGACTACACATATTTTATGGTAAATAATGAGTGTATTGTATGTGTATTTTACCTCTATGGGATGTTTTAAATATCGTATATTAAGTATGAGACAGGGAGCCAGGGCTACCTACACCTGGGCTACCTGCACCTGACTTCCTACAAATAAGTACTACTCACCTCTCTCCCTACATTAAGATTACAAATACTTTAAGATAAGTAATGAATTTACTGTGAATCTATTTTACTTTGTGTGTCTTTAATGCCTAGTTCTATTACTAACTTAATATAATTTAGTGTAAACTTGTTGTCTGGCATTTATATGCATTTATAAATGGAAAAAATGGCGTTCTGCCTTCCGGCGATGTCTGCTTTCCGGCGACAGCCTGGAACCTAACCCGCCGTATAAGTGGGGCCCTACTGTATATATAAACAGCCTCTCCTCACTTAGCGACATACTCGCTTACTGATGATGCCTTGGACTTGCGACGAACTCTCTGACCAGTATTCCTACCTAAATGATGTACATTACAGCTGATTTCTTTTATTCTGCTTATTTCAATATACAGTACACTACTGTAAAAGCATTTAAAAATACATATACCAGAAATGTTATAAATGGTGCAAAGGTGACATTAAAACAATATCAAAGATGGTTGACACAAACTCACTACCATTATATTATGCTTTTCACTTAGCGATGAATTCGTTTAACGACGTGGTCTTAGGAATGGAACTCTGTTGTTAAGTGAGGAGAGGATATATATATACAGTGGACCCCCGCATACCATCGCCATCACATAACGTACAATCCGCATACCGCTCGCTTTTATCGCAAAAATTTTGCCTCGCATACCGCTCAAAAACCTGCTCACCGCTCTTCGTCCGAGACGCGTCCAATGTGCGCCCTTAGCCAGCCTCACATGTGCCGCCGGTGGCATTGTTTACCAGCCAGCCTCCGCGGTAACATCCAAGCATACAATTGGAACATTTCGTATTATTACAGTGTTTTTGGTGATTTTATCTGCCAAATAAGTGACCATGGGCCCCAAGAAAGCTTCTAGTGCCAACCCTACAGCAATAAGGGTGAGAATTACTATAGAGATGAAGAAAGAGATCATTGATAAGTATGAAAGTGGAGTGCATGTCACCGACCTGGCCAAGTTGTACAAGAAACCCCAATCAACCATCGCTACTATTGTGGGCAACAGAAAGGCAATCAAGGAAGCTGTTCTTGCCAAAGGTTTAACTGTGTTTTCGAAACAGAGATCGCAAGTGATGGAAGATGTTGAGAGACTCTTATTGGTGTGGATAAATGAAAAACAGCTAGCAGGAGATAGCGTCACTCAAGCGATCATAAGCGAAAAAGGCTAGGAAGTTGCATGAGGATTTAATTAAAAAAATGCCTGCAACTAGTGATGATGTGAGTGAATTTAAGGCCAGCAAAGGTTGGTTTGAGAGATTTAAGAAGCATAGTGGCATACATAGTGTGATAAGGCATGGTGAGGCTGCCAGTTCGGACCACAAAGCAGCTGAAAAATATGTGCAGGAATTCAAGGAGTACATAGACAGTGAAGGACTGAAACCTGAACAAGTGTTTAATTGTGATGAAACAGGCCTGTTTTGGAAGAAAATGCCAAGCAGGACCTACATTACTCGGGAGGAAAAGGCACTCCCAGGACATAAGCCTATGAAAGACAGGCTTACTTTGTTGATGTGTTCTAATGCTACTGGTGATTGCAAAGTGAAGCCTTTATTAGTGTATCACTCTGAAACTCCCAGACCGTTCAGGCAAAAGAATGTCCTCAAGGAGAATTTGTGTGTGCTGTGGAGGGCAAACAGTAAGGCATGGGTCACTAGGGACTTTTTCTATGACTGGTTACACCATGCATTTGTCCCCAATGTGAAAGATTACCTAACTGAAAAGAAATTAGAACTTAAGTGCCTCCTGGTGTTAGACAATGCCCCTGGTCATCCTACAGACGTGGCAGAGCGACTTTATGGGGACATGAAATTCATTAAGGTGAAGTTTTTGCCTCCTAATACCACTCCTCTCCTGCAGCCCATGGACCAGCAGGTTATTGCAAACTTCAAAAAACTGTACACAAAAGCTCTGTTTGAAAGGTGCTTTGTAGTGACCTCAGAAACTCAACTGACTCTAAGAGAGTTTTGGAGAGAGCACTTTAATATCCTCAATTGTGTAAACCTTATAGGTAAGGCTTTGGAGGGAGTGACTAAGAAGACCTTGAACTCTGCTTGGAAGAAACTGTGGCCAGAATGTGTAGACAAAAGGGATTTTGAAGGGTTTGAGGCTAACCCTGAGAGGATTATGCCAGTTGAGGAATCCATTGTGGCATTGGGGAAGTCCTTGGGGTTGGAGGTTAGTGGGGAGGATGTGGAAGAGTTGGTGGAGGAGGACAATGAAGAACTAACCACTGATGAGCTGATAGATCAACTTCAACAGCAAGAGGCCAGACCTGAGGAAACTGGTTCAGAGGAGGGGAGAGAGAAATTGAAGAAGTTGCCTACTACAAAGATTAAGGAAATGTGTGCAAAGTGGCTTGAAGTGCAAACCTTTTTTGATGAAAATCACCCTCACACAGCTATTGCAAGCCGTGCTGGTGATTATTACACTGACAATGTTGTGAAACACTTTAGGGAAGTCATAAAGGAACGAGAGGTACAGGCCACTATGGACAGATATGTTGTGCGAAAGAAGTCCAGTGACTCTGAAGCTGGTCCTAGTGGCATTAAAAGAAGAAGGGAAGTAACCCCAGAAAAGGACTCGACACCTCAAGTCTTAATGGAAGGGGATTCCCCTTCTAAACACTAACACTCTCTCCTCCTCCCATCCCATCAATCATCACCAGATCTTCAATAAAAGTAAGTGTCATGTAATTGTGCATGCCTTTTTCAGTTTGTGTGTATTAAAATTAACATTTCATGTGGTAAAATTTTTGTTTTTTCATACTTTTGGGTGTCTTGCACGGATTAATTTGATTTCCATTATTTCTTATGGGGAAAATTCATTCGCATACCGATCATTTCGCATAACAATGAGCCCTCTTGCACAGATTAAAATCGCTATGCGGGGGTCCACTGTATATATATATATATATATATATATATATACAGTGGACCCCCGCATAACGATTACCTCCGAATGCGACCAATTATGTAAGTGTATTTATGTAAGTGCGTTTGTACGTGTATGTTTGGGGGTCTGAAAGGAATAATCTACTTCACAATATTCCTTATGGGAATAAATTCGGTCAGTACTGGCACCTGAACATACTTATGGAGTGAAAAAATATCGTTAACCGGGGGTCCACTGTATATATAAATAAAATCAGTTGTGAGAGTACTACTGAATAATTTTGGAATACAGAAATACTTCACTGTAAATTAGAAGAAAACATGGACTGATTGCTTATGGTAAGAAATTCTCCCTTTGTCAAAGCTGGCTCAAAGAAATAGTGACACTGCAGCAAGGTCAAGTAACTGATGCTAGTTTACAAATAACTTAATGTGAGCTACAATTACTGGGCTGCAATATTTCCAGCACAGTACTGTATTAAAAATTATAATATGCACAAATATTAAGTGAATAATACAGTGAACCCCCAGTTATCAGCCACTTCTGTTATTGGCCAACTTGGTGATCGGCTGGTTTTTCAGCGCCCGGCTGTTAATTCAGTGATCGGTTGTTTGGGACGCGTCCATCCGCCAGTTGGGGCCTCTTGCACATCAGTTTGGCTGTCTCTCTCAGCGGCTGAGGAAGCTTTTACTCATACATCCAAACATTTCACTTATTTCCCATTGTAGTTTGTGTTTTTTGCAGTGCAACTGTGAAATAAGTAACCATGGCTCCAAAGAAAGTTCCTGTGGTAAAAAAAAGTGAGAAACACCATGGAATTTAAGTGTGAAGTGTAGCAGGCATGTAGAGAGTGCAGCAGGCATGCAGGGAGTGTAGCAGGCATGCAGGAAATGTAGTAGACATGCAGGGAGTGTAGCAGGCATGCAGGAAGTGTAGCAGGCATGCAGGAAATGTAGTAGACATGCAGGGAGTGTAGCAGGCATGCAGGAAGTGTAGCAGGCATGCAGGGAGTGTAACAGGCATGCAGTGAGTGTAACAGCCATGCAGGGAGTGTAGCAGGCATGCTGGGAGTGTAGCAGACATACATGAAGTGTAGCAGACATGCAGGAAGTGTAGCAGGCATGCAGGAAGTGTAGCAGGTATGCAGGAAGTGTAGCAGGTATGCAGGAAGTGTAGCAGGTATGCAGGAAGTGTAGCAGGCATGCAGGGAGTGTACCAGGCATGCAGGATATGTAGTAGACATGCAGGGAGTGTAGCAGGCATGCAGGGATTGTAAAGGCATGGAGGGAGTGTAGCAGGCATGCAGTGAGTGTAACAGCCATGCAGGGAGTGTAGCAGGCATGCAGGAAATGTAGTAGACATGCAGGGAGTGTAGCAGGCATGCAGGAAGTGTAGCAGGCATGCAGGGAGTGTAACAGGCATGCAGTGAGTGTAACAGCCATGCAGGGAGTGTAGCAGGCATGCTGGGAGTGTAGCAGACATACATGAAGTGTAGCAGACATGCAGGAAGTGTAGCAGGCATGCAGGAAGTGTAGCAGGTATGCAGGAAGTGTAGCAGGTATGCAGGAAGTGTAGCAGGTATGCAGGAAGTGTAGCAGGCATGCAGGGAGTGTAGCAGGCATGCTGGGAATATAGCAGGCATGCAGGGAGTGTAGCATGTATGCAGGAAGTGTAGCAGGTATGCAGGAAGTGTAGCAGGTATACAGGAAGTGTAGCAGGTATGCAAGAAGTGTAGCAGGCATGCAGGAAGTGTAGCAGGGATGCAGGAAGTGTAGCAGGCATGCAGGGAGTGCAGCAGACATGCAGGGAGTGTAGCAGGCATGCAGGGAGTGTAGCAGGTATGCTGGGAGTGTAGCAGGCATGCAGGGAGTGTAGCAGGCATGCAGGGAGTGTAGCAGGCATGCAGGGAGTGTAGCAGGCATGCAGGGAGTGTAGCAGGCATGCAGGGAGTGTAGCAGGCATGCTGGGAGTGTAGCAGGCATGCAGGGAGTGTAGCAGGCATGCAGGGAGTGTAGCAGGCATGCTGGGAGTGTAGCAGACATGCAGGAAGTGTAGCAGGCATGCAGGAAGTGTAGCAGGTATGCAGGGAGTGTAGCAGGCATGCTGGGAGTGTAGCAGACATGCAGGAAGTGTAGCAGGCATGCAGGAAGTGTAGCAGGTATGCAGGAAGTGTAGCAGGCATGCAGGGAGTGTAGCAGGCATGCAGGAAGTGTAGCAGGCATGCAGGGAGTGTAGCAGGCATGCAGGAAGTGTAAGCATGCAGGAAGTGTAGCAGGCATGCAGGGAGTGTAGCAGGCATGCAGGAAGTGTAGCAAGCATACAGGAAGTGTAGCAGGCATGCAGGGAGTGTAGCAAGCATGTGGGAAGTGTAACAGGTATGCAGGAAGTGTAGCCAGCATGCAGGAAGTGTAGCAAGCATACAGGAAGTGTAGCTGGTCCTAGTAGCATTAAAAGACCAAGAAGGAAAGTAACCCCAGTACCTGAATCCTTATGGAGGGGGATTTCCCTTCCAAACACTAAGCCCTCCCTCTTTCCTCCTCCCAATCTTCCAGAAGCCAGCATTAGTCTTCAATAATGGTATGTAATATTTATATAATTGTTAAAAAAATTATTTTTTGTGAATATTTTTGTCTGGAATGGATTAATTGTATTTCCATTAATTCTTATGGGAAATATTATTTCGGTTTTCGGCCGACTTTTTGGAACGGATTACGGCCGGTAACCAAGGGTCCACTGTATTCTTATTCATTAGCTGACCTAATCAGATTACTGTATTTTATGGCATTGAAGATATTTTTTTTTTTTCCCAAAATAAGTCTCAAAAATTTACCCAGTGTCTTGAAGCCCTCCCTCTAGCATGAGTTCAGAAATACATCAGGTGACATGAGGTGACATGAGGTGACTCGTGGTGACTCAAGGTGACTCCAAGTGACTCGAGTTATGTGTCTGTGGTGTGTTTGTCTCATGAGAATTTATTATCTGCAAGTCTTAACATGCTAAAACACTCTTATTTGTTATTTTCCCCTCATACTAAAAGGAATTTGGTCTTTAAAGAGAAAGTGTTGATGCCTGCCAAGGGTTCTTAATCCAAGGAATTGGAGCTCCCTTCTTTTTCCTCAAACTAAATCAGATTATTACCTCCCATTCCCCAGGTGCTGTATGATCCTTATAGGTCCAGTGCTTCCCAATGAATATAGTAAGAAGGGATGGTTCCTCAGTTAACTTGTCCATTACTAACAATCATCTACTAATTACAGAAAGAAACAGTATGTTTCTGAGGGTAAATGATTCTTGATGAGGAATAAAAGTCACAATAACGTTGCAGGAATGACTCAAAAATTACCCACATTTTTGAAAGGAAATTTAAGATAACCTCTCAGTCCATATATTATTCTGGAATGATTTTATAATGGTTTAGGTTATTTGGGAAAAGCCTCTGGATAAGATAATCCTTTGTGAAGGATGACTGCTTAATTTGGGTTGTTAAACTATAATGGAGATGAAATCAGCTTTGTAGTGGCAAGATGAATGTAAATACTCTTATGAAGATTTAGAATTTCCCAGAGAAATAATATATATTTTTAAGGTAGTAGAATGCACCTCACCTTGAGTAGCAGTTCGTACTGTGGCAAGCGCTGCACGGGTTTGATCAGTAGTGCCTTGAGGTCCAACTTACCATGATGTTCGCGTTCTCTTGCCTGAGGAAGTAAAGCTTTGTCAGTGCCTGTAGGTGTCTTGCACTTAATGGCTAGCTGAGAACTGTTATGATAAAGGCACATGTAGCAATACTATATATTAGTTTCAATATTATTTATTTTCTATATATTAATTTAAATTTTGATTTCTTTTATGAATTACACAGATAATGTAGTTTACATGTAATAAAACACTGTTAGGCACAAAAGAAAGCCACTAATATGTAATGCACACTAACCATAATGCTTAAAGAATATTTAAGAACTAGACATAGATTATTTAGTAGGATTTCTTAAATGTACGAAAGTAGATAAATGACTGCATTAACCCCTAAACAGTCCAAACGTATATATACGTTCTCTTCTCCAGTGCCCCGAATATTTTGAAAAATAAAAAAAATCGTTTTTCTTCACTGAAATAAATAGAAAAATTTTCTAAGTGTTATAGGATTAAAATAAAAAAAATTAGGGTCAGTGCTTACTGAGATATGAGGCTGTAAAGTTGGCACTTAATGCTCACCTGACAGCAACATCGAGCCCTGCCGCTTGAGGAAGTGCTGCCAATATACCATTTTTTTTCTCATTTCTATATTATTTAATATAATTTTTTTTTTTTTTTTTTATTATCACACCGGCCGATTCCCACCAAGGCAGGGTGGCCCGAAAAAGAAAAACTTTCACCATCATTCACTCCATCACTGTCTTGCCAGAAGGGTGCTTTACACTACAGTTTTTAAACTGCAACATTAACACCCCTCCTTCAGAGTGCAGGCACTGTACTTCCCATCTCCAGGACTCAAGTCCGGCCTGCCGGTTTCCCTGAATCCCTTCATAAATGTTACTTTGCTCACACTCCAACAGCACGTCAAGTATTAAAAACCATTTGTCTCCATTCACTCCTATCAAACACGCTCACGCATGCCTGCTGGAAGTCCAAGCCCCTCGCACACAAAACCTCCTTTACCCCCTCCCTCCAACCCTTCCTAGGCCGACCCCTACCCCGCCTTCCTTCCACTACAGACTGATACACTCTTGAAGTCATTCTGTTTCGCTCCATTCTCTCTACATGTCCGAACCACCTCAACAACCCTTCCTCAGCCCTCTGGACAACAGTTTTGGTAATCCCGCACCTCCTCCTAACTTCCAAACTACGAATTCTGTGCATTATATTCACACCACACATTGCCCTCAGACATGACATCTCCACTGCCTCCAGCCTTCTCCTCGCTGCAACATTCATCACCCACGCTTCACACCCATATAAGAGCGTTGGTAAAACTATACTCTCATACATTCCCCTCTTTGCCTCCAAGGACAAAGTTCTTTGTCTCCACAGACTCCTAAGTGCACCACTCACTCTTTTTCCCTCATCAATTCTATGATTCACCTCATCTTTCATAGACCCATCCGCTGACACGTCCACTCCCAAATATCTGAATACGTTCACCTCCTCCATACTCTCTCCCTCCAATCTGATATTCAATCTTTCATCACCTAATCTTTTTGTTATCCTCATAACCTTACTCTTTCCTGTATTCACCTTTAATTTTCTTCTTTTGCACACCCTACCAAATTCATCCACCAATCTCTGCAACTTCTCTTCAGAATCTCCCAAGAGCACAGTGTCATCAGCAAAGAGCAGCTGTGACAACTCCCACTTTGTGTGTGATTCTTTATCTTTTAACTCCATGCCTCTTGCCAAGACCCTCGCATTTACTTCTCTTACAACCCCATCTATAAATATATTAAACAACCACGGTGACATCACACATCCTTGTCTAAGGCCTACTTTTACTGGGAAAAAATTTCCTTCTTTCCTACATACTCTAACTTGAGCCTCACTATCCTCGTAAAAACTCTTCACTGCTTTCAGTAACCTACCTCCTACACCATACACTTGCAACATCTGCCACATTGCCCCCCTATCCACCCTGTCATACGCCTTTTCCAAATCCATAAATGCCACAAAGACCTCTTTAGCCTTATCTAAATACTGTTCACTTATATGTTTCACTGTAAACACCTGGTCCACACACCCCCTACCTTTCCTAAAGCCTCCTTGTTCATCTGCTATCCTATTCTCCGTCTTACTCTTAATTCTTTCAATTATAACTCTACCATACACTTTACCAGGTACACTCAACAGACTTATCCCCCTATAATTTTTGCACTCTCTTTTATCCCCTTTGCCTTTATACAAAGGAACTATGCATGCTCTCTGCCAATCCCTAGGTACCTTACCCTCTTCCATACATTTATTAAATAATTGCACCAACCACTCCAAAACTATATCCCCACCTGCTTTTAACATTTCTATCTTTATCCCATCAATCCCGGCTGCCTTACCCCCTTTCATTTTACCTACTGCCTCACGAACTTCCCCCACACTCACAACTGGCTCTTCCTCACTCCTACAAGATGTTATTCCTCCTTGCCCTATACACGAAATCACAGCTTCCCTATCTTCATCAACATTTAACAATTCCTCAAAATATTCCTTCCATCTTCCCAATACCTCTAACTCTCCATTTAATAACTCTCCTCTCCTATTTTTAACTGACAAATCCATTTGTTCTCTAGGCTTTCTTAACTTGTTAATCTCACTCCAAAACTTTTTCTTATTTTCAACAAAATTTGTTGATAACATCTCACCCACTCTCTCATTTGCTCTCTTTTTACATTGCTTCACCACTCTCTTAACTTCTCTCTTTTTCTCCATATACTCTTCCCTCCTTGCATCACTTCTACTTTGTAAAAACTTCTCATATGCTAACTTTTTCTCCCTTACTACTCTCTTTACATCATCATTCCACCAATCGCTCCTCTTCCCTCCTGCACCCACTTTCCTGTAACCACAAACTTCTGCTGAACACTCTAACACTACATTTTTAAACCTACCCCATACCTCTTCGACCCCATTGCCTATGCTCTCATTAGCCCATCTATCCTCCAATAGCTGTTTATATCTTACCCTAACTGCCTCCTCTTTTAGTTTATAAACCTTCACCTCTCTCTTCCCTGATGCTTCTATTCTCCTTGTATCCCATCTACCTTTTACTCTCAGTGTAGCTACAACTAGAAAGTGATCTGATATATCTGTGGCCCCTCTATAAACATGTACATCCTGAAGTCTACTCAACAGTCTTTTATCTACCAATACATAATCCAACAAACTACTGTCATTTCGCCCTACATCATATCGTGTATACTTATTTATCCTCTTTTTCTTAAAATATGTATTACCTATAACTAAACCCCTTTCTATACAAAGTTCAATCAAAGGGCTCCCATTATCATTTACACCTGGCACCCCAAACTTACCTACCACACCCTCTCTAAAAGTTTCTCCTACTTTAGCATTCAAGTCCCCTACCACAATTACTCTCTCACTTGGTTCAAAGGCTCCTATACATTCACTTAACATCTCCCAAAATCTCTCTCTCTCCTCTGCATTCCTCTCTTCTCCAGGTGCATACACGCTTATTATGACCCACTTCTCGCATCCAACCTTTACTTTAATCCACATAATTCTTGAATTTACACATTCATATTCTCTTTTCTCCTTCCATAACTGATCATTTAACATTACTGCTACCCCTTCCTTTGCTCTAACTCTCTCAGATACTCCAGATTTAATCCCATTTATTTCCCCCCACTGAAACTCTCCTACCCCCTTCAGCTTTGTTTCGCTTAGGGCCAGGACATCCAACTTCTTTTCATTCATAACATCAGCAATCATCTGTTTCTTGTCATCCGCACTACATCCACGCACATTTAAGCAACCCAGTTTTATAAAGTTTTTCTTCTTCTCTTTTTTAGTAATTGTATACAGGAGAAGGGGTTACTAGCCCATTGCTCCCGGCATTTTAGTCGCCTCATACGACACGCATGGCTTACGGAGGAAAGATTCTTTTCCACTTCCCCATGGACAATAGAAGAAATAAAAAAGAACAAGAGCTATTTAGAAAAAGGAGAAAAACCTAGATGTATGTATATATATATATGCATGTGCGTGTCTGTGAAGTGTGACCAAAGTGTAAGTAGGAGTAGCAAGATATCCCTGTTATCTTAGCGTGTTTATGAGACAGAAAAAGATAATGACAATTTATTGTAGTTCTTGGCATTTCATAACCAATTTTTGTTCTGACACTAATATTAGGTACTGAAATTGCACTCAAATTGTCACAAACACATTGACAGGTGGACATTTACACCTGCCTTGGTCATTTACCATTGTCTAGGAATATATACAAGTATTTATAGGTCCCAGCAATGTTTTGGATACACAGAAGTATAGAAGAAGAAGGAAGAAGGAAGGAGGAGGAGGAGGAGGAAGAAGGAAGAAGAAGGAAGAAGTATAATTGTATTTGTGTGTACCTGTGAGACAGATAAAAAGATAGATAGAGATAGACAGAGACAGAGATAGACAAACCCTAAACTTGGGGTTAACATCACTTTCCTCTTAAAATGGAAGTGTTAATATGGCATTACATCAGTGAATCCTTGGTGTTTGCTGCACTATTTGCTCGAGCTGGCACTCAGTTTAACTGGCATTCTCACAAGGTATTAAATTCAATTCAATTCAATTCAATTCAAGTTTATTCTCTATAAAAGTTACAATGTGGGGTTTACAGGTTTTGGGTATTGTGTGGTTTACATGTTATAAAATACTAATTACAGAGGGGGCCACTAGGACACCTAGTATGGCTAGGCATTTCGAGCAGACTTAGATTAAATCTTAACATTAAATCCTTACAGATTATGGTATTAAGGCTAAGTGACTACATCATAATTTGTGAGTTTAGCAATGTGAATGCTTTTGTTTTGGCACAATACAAGGTCTCTATATTGGAGTATCATAGGCAAACTTATGACTAGTTAGGATTTATTATTTTAAGATTAGTATTTCCCAGATTTTTTAATATGGTGCACACTGAGTGTTAAGACTCATTCTGTGCTGACCAGGCATCTCAGGCCAATCGTGCCAAATTTAGAGGCAGGAAAATTAAAATGTATATGTACATTTGGGGCACTAGCGGTAAGAACGTATATATACATTTGGACCGTTTAGGGGTTAAGGGTTTAGGAAGAACTTGTATTTTAAATTTCCAAACAGAAAAATAAATAAATTAAAATGGTTGTTTTTACCGAGTCATATTGACAATTTTATTGTGTTTTGAAAGATTATGATGGTCTCAAAAGCTGTGGGAGCACTGCAACCAAAGACTTGGGAGCGAAGATGCCAGTGAAAGCTGGCCAACCTGCCCAGAGACTGACAGGAAGGTGTGGATTTGAGAAATTATGGCACGTCTTGCTGTTACATCATAATCCACTTGTTGAGTAGGAAAGACAAGGTTGTGATATCTCCAGCAAGCTGTGGAATAAGCCATCCAAAGATAGAGAAGGGTATTATGCCCATGGGCAAGACCCTGCTTGTGTTAAACCCACATCCAACACCCAGGAAGGGTATTGTGCCCGTTGGCAAGACCAGTGGCGGCTTGTGTATAGGCACTGGGGAACTGCAGTACACCCTATTTTCACTAGATATTATCGATAACATTCAATACAATGAGTCTTTAATTCTTTCTTTATATGTACACCTACCATCTGACTTACAACCTGCTCGACTTACGACCGTGTTTTTTATGCCAAATTTCTGGGAAATAAACAACTATTTGTAATGTACACAGTGTTTATCCTAAACCTTACAGTATAAAATGCAATACTAACAGCATAAAAAGTAAAGTAAAACATGAAATACCAAAATAAAAAAATAAAATAAAGTCATTACAAAAATGTGATGTTGATATTCAGTAGTAAAGTTCGACTTACATCCATTTCGACTTACGACCAGTTTCTCGGAACCGAACTCGGTCGTAAGTCGGATGGTAGGTGTAAGATAAGATAAGATAAGATTTCGTTCGGATTTTTAACCCCGGAGGGTTAGCCACCCAGGATAACCCAAGAAAGTCAGTGCGTCATCGAGGACTGTCTAACTTATTTCCATTGGGGTCCTTAATCTTGTCCCCCAGGATGCGACCCACACCAGTCGACTAACACCCAGGTACCTATTTGCTGCTAGGTGAACAGGACAACAGGTGTAAGGAAACGTGTCGGAATGTTTCCACCCGCCGGGAATCGAACCCGGGCCCTCCGTGTGTGAAGCGGGAGCTTTAGCCACCAGGCCACCGGGCTAGTACATGAAAAAAATACAAAAAATCCTTGTATGGAACTGTGCACTTCACAGTTCCAGCGACTCAGTGTTTGGCTGTTGTGCGCATGCGCACATGTCCGAGATAAGATGCTACATGCTAAGTAGAGACAGCACTGTCGCTTACGCAGTGCTGACCCATTGGGCAAGTGTAAGGTAGTGTTTCTTTTTGACTCAGCAACGTGTGTTGTGCTTAAAAACCATGTACTGTATTCTTGAATATGATAAAGTGTAGAACAAGAAGAATGGATTTCATTTTTAAATGAATGGATCAAGCTTGAACTCTAACACTTTAGGTAAGTAAAAAATATTTTTTTTGTTTATAATTTTATCAAGCTTATGTATAAATTTTCTTTTTATATGCTTGTTTCATTTTACACAATATTAAAACAATGGCTAAAAATTTTCTGAAGCAGCACCTCCACTAATTTTAGCTACAATCCACCACTTGGCAAGACCCTACAAAAGATGGGATGCAGCTCAGCAGTAGGCACTGAGGGGGGAAATACCAGGTTGTTCTGCCAGAGTCAGCGGATCTTCCAAGAAAAGCTTAATGTGAACTCTCGCCATAAGAATGTATATAGGTGATAAATATACAATACTGACAAGTAGACAAAGACATTCAGTCTGCTCACCAGGCTTCTTTCTCATATTTGAGCTTCATTTTGATGGAAGCCATGGAGGTGAACACACACCAGCACTGAGGGACTCACCACCCCATATTTACTTCGATATCCTTGGGGTTATTTTAGGTATTTTACACATGATGTAAGACAATTATAATCACATAAAACCTGTATAATTGTATTTATGCATAACTGTACCTAAATAAACTTATGATGAAAGGTAATTGTAATCACATAAAACTTGTGAAATTGTACTTATGTGTAAGTGAATAAACTTTATGAATGATGACAGTCATATCTATATCTCCACCTGTGTTTTCTCCTCTGTGCTTCAACTGTATACCTGGAGAGAGTTCCGGGGGTCAATGCCCCCGCAGCCCATTCTGTGACCAGGCCTCATGGTGGATCAGGGCCTGATCAACCAGGCTATTACTGCTGGCCACATGTAATCCAATGAACCACAGCCCGGCTGATCAGGTACTGACTTTACATGCCTGTAGCATGAACAGGTGAAACGTCTCATTAATAAAGATGCCAAACTGTTGCATGTGTGTTTTATTCATCAGGAAGTACCTAGGTGATCAGTTCCACATGTGAGGAAGGGAAGGAAACCTTCAATTCCTTGGATCAAAAGCCCTTATCAGCATTAAGGAACCTCAAGAAAGATCACGTGAATAAATGGTTTACAAAACCAACATGTTGATAAATGAGGCACCTGTGGAAAACACTGTATATATTTTCCAGAAATTCAGTATTTATAGGTAAATAGATGCCCTATACTGTATTTAAAAGAATTATATTATGGAAAATGGGAAACTGGACCTGCGCCTGGGCAGACAGGACACTCGCCATCTTGGTTTTGAATTTTGTACAAACGTTGGAGTAATGGGAAGAATTTTTTGTGCTCTAGAGGTTAAAATTGTGTTGACACCTCTCAAATAGGAGGCGAAATTGGTGGATGTGCATTCCTGCATAACTTGAGATATCAGACGACTGGACAAGATAGCTCCAGGAACCTCAGATAAGCTCTCTAGATTTGTGTGTAATTCTGGCCAGCATTATTTTCATAGATTTAGTTAGAGTGAGGTTTTCTGAGTATGATACACATTAATCTCCAGTCAAATTGGTGAGTGATATTAAGATATTCTCTTTCTGTTATGTAATTGTGTATATCTATAATTATTCTTTAATGTTTAATATACAGTCCACAAATTTATATATTTACCAGCATTCCTGGTGATGTATTTTCATTTGTAATTAATAGGTCCAGAGCAACTTGTGGATATGACAGTGGTAGGTATCGAAGGGGGACATTTTTTGCAACCTAGGTGTCCCAAATTCCTACTTGTCTATGTAACATTGATAAATAATAATTATCTTTGTTATCATTTACTGTTATGTACATAATTAGTTACATTCAGATAAATGCAATTTTCCACAGCACTATTGCAACATTTAGGTATTTTTATTCTGGAAACGTTTAGCCACATAGTGACTTCTTTGTCTAATGCAGAAAAAGAGAAGTTTGAAGCCAATGCTTCTTCAGTCCAAAAGATGGAAAAAAGAGGAAGAGTTTGATGCAATCAGTCCCTTAGCCTTGAGTCTGAGGGACTGATTACCTTGAAGCTGATTACCTCAAACTCCTCCTCTTTTTCTGCACTGGATTGAAAAAGTCATTGTGGCGAAACATTTCCTGAATAAATACACTCAGATGTATCTCATTTATTAACATGTTCATCGTCTTCTCAAGGTTATAAGGGCCACTGATGGCTCATACAGTATCGATCTCTGCTTCACGAAAATGAGATATTGCCCAAAGTTCAGTGATGTAAAAGGGAAGAGGAATACCTTTGTAAATAGAAACAGAAATTAGTAGTTTCCCAGGAGAGCAGGTGCACCTCCTCACCAAGCACCAGTAGACCTGGACACCCACACACACACTCACCAGAGTGCAGTAACCGACTTCCCACCAGAACCTTTAAAGAATTATCCGCAGAGTGGAAAAATGGAGCTGGCTAAAATTGAGCCTCTCCTTAATGTGTTCGTCTTGTAAAGTGCCCCCTCCTATAACGTATTCCTCCTATAACGTGCCAAGCGAGCAAAGTAAGATGAGGACGAGCGTCCCTGAGAGAACAGGGAAAATTTGTCACTGATGCTCAGGTGAGAGCGAGATGTCCACACCTGATGAAGGCTGGGTCAGTAGTAGTGAGAGGCATCAACAACTAGTAGTTCTTGTAAGCTTATTTAGCCATAGGTACATATGAGTAGAATTATTTTACACAGTGTAAATTACCTAGGATAGCCCAAAAAAGTCAAGACTGATTTATTCCCATTGGGGTCCTTGTGAGGGCCACTGACAGCTTACGCCAACTAGTAGTTTACCTTGACAGCTAAGTTACACGTTAAGATAAGATTTTGTTTGGATTTTTAACCCTGGAGGGTTATCCACCCAGGATAACCCAAGAAAGTCAGTGCATCATCGAAGACTCTTATTCCCAATGTGGTCCTTATATCTTGTCCCCCCAGGATGCGGTTCACATCAGTCAACTAACATCCAGGTATCTACTTACTGTTGGGTGTCCAGGGACAACAGGTGTAAGGAAACACGCCAAATGTTTCACCCTTTCTGGGGATCAAACCATGGACACTCAATGCGAGGCGAGTGTGTTACCTACCAGGCCACAGGACACCCCTGTTGGGGGTTGGTAAGGACCACCAAAGCGTACAGTTTATTGAGCTCTGTCTTCCGGGGAAAATAAATAGCCCAAATATGGACAATTAAAAAATAAACTTTCCTCCTGGAAGAGAAACAGGAAGACGACATTCTCCAGTCTCTATATGTGATCAGATGCAATTTGTCACCATTGAGCAACATATTATTTTCCAATGTCCCCTCGTAGATTTTACTGATATGCTCTATGCATTTTCCATGGCTTAGATCTACTGATGCAACTATCGTACTTATTTTTGTGATGTTACGAAGCTATAGCTAGTGTTTTGTACATGTTACGAGGATTAGAAACAATACAGGTATCATTCTCTCTTAGTGGACTGCTGGCAGGTGCTGTGGGCTACTGAAAATTGAATACGCATTTTTTTTTAACTTTTCCTTTTTATATAATGACCTTATTTTACGGCTATCACTCCAGAATAAGACAGGGAAACATGCACCAACAGGGAATACAGTCACAGAAACCCAAGGCAAATGGAAACCAAGCCTGTGCACATACTATGCACTTGGTATCTGCAGACATGGGAAATCTGGAAAAACAGACGGGACATGCAACTATGACCACCCTAGAAAATGCCATGCCCATATGACAACAGGAAAATGCAAACTCCCTTCCTGTAAGCTTTTTCACCCTGAAATGTGTACCTCTTCAGTACAGGAAAGACTGTGCTATAACTTAAATTGCCAGGCACACCATCTAAAGGGTACAAAAAGATACAAAACATCCAGGCCATGGGAAAACCTGGGTAGCCACAGCCACTCAAGAGGGAGAGGTTTTTTAGTGCCAGGAAGGAAAAAAAAACGGCAGAAAATGGCAGAAATCGTACACCAAATCCAGTCATTCCTGGAGTGGAACCACAGTCGATGGCCTCCACTCCAAACCAACAGATACAGATACTAATGCCAGAAAAAAAATCCCCCCCCAGTACCAACAATACCACCAGTCTGATGACATTCTTCTTTGCAAATATACAGGGTCTAAAGCCAGCAACAAACAACAAAATACCTTTCATCCGTGGACTGCTTGCAGAGGCAAAGGCAATGTTCGCGGCTTTCACTGAGACCCACATAAAGGATCACTTGGACAACGAAATATGGATCCCAGGTTACAACCTATACAGATGTGACAGAGTGAACAGGCAAAAGGGGGGGGGTTACCTGGAGGTTACCTGGAGGTTATTCCGGGGATCAACGCCCCCGCGGCCCCGGTCCATGACCAGGCCTCCCGATGGATCAGGGCCTGATCAACTAGGCTGTTATTGCTGGCCGCACGCAGTCCAACGTACGAGCCACAGCCCGGCTGATCCTAAAGGTTGGCCTGTACATTGCAGAGTCACTTGTTTGCACAGAACTGCTAAATGCCTCAAATGATGTAGTGGAAGTTTTAGCAGTAAAGGTCAAGAACCAAAACCTAGTCATTGCGGTAGTCTACAAGCCTCATGATGCAACATCCCAGCAATTCCAGGAACAGCTGTTAAAAATTGACCACTGTCTGGAAAATCTTCCAGCTCCTGCACCCAACATCTTGCTCCTGGGGGATTTCAACTTAAGACACCTAAAATGGAGGAATATAGCAAATAATATTGTTGCAGTAATAACACCAGGAGGCAGCTCTGATGAAAACTCACACTCACACGAGCTTTTAAATCTCTGCACAAAATTCAATTTAAACCAGCAAATAATAGAGCCTACTAGACTGGAGAATACACTAGACCTCATCTTCACTAACAATGATGATCTGATAAGAAATGTCACCATATCAAAAACAATATACTCAGATCACAACATAATTGAGGTTCAGACATGTATGCGTGGAGCCCCAGACCGACATAATGAGACTAGTCACGAGGGAGCATTCACCAAATTCAACTTCAATAACAAAAACATAAAGTGGGACCAAGTAAACCAAGTCCTAACCGATATAAGCTGGGAAGATATACTAAGCAACACAGACCCCAACGTATGCCTAGAACAGATTAACCTGGTGGCACTCGATGTATGCACAAGGCTTATTCCTCTAAGAAAAAGGAGGAGTAGATGTAAAATAGAAAGAGACAGGCACTCCCTTTACAGGCGACGGAAAAGAATAACAGAGCGGCTAAAAGAGGTCAATATATCTGAAATGCGTAGGGAGACACTGGTCAGAGAAATAGCAGCATCGAACTCAAGCTAAAGGAATCTTATAGGAGTCAGGAATCGCAGGAAGAACTAAAAGCCATAAATGAAATCGAAAGAAACCCAAAGTATTTCTTCTCCTATGCCAAATCAAAGTCGAGAACAACATCCAGTATTGGGCCCCTATTTAAACAAGATGGGTCCTACACAGATGACAGCAAGGAAATGAGTGAGCTACTCAAGTCCCAATATGACTCAGTTTTTAGCAAGCCGCTAACCAGACTAAGAGTCGAAGATCAAAATGAATTTTTTATGAGAGAGCCACAAAATTTGGTTAACACAAGCCTATCCGATGTTATCCTGATGCCAAATGACTTCGAACAGGCGATAAATGACATGCCCATGCACTCTGCCCCAGGGCCAGACTCATGGAACTCTGTGTTCATCAAGAACTGCAAGAAGCCCCTAACACAAGCCTTTTCCATCCTATGGAGAGGAAGCATGGACACGGGGGTCGTCCCACAGTTACTAAAAACAACAGACATAGCCCCACTCCACAAAGGGGGCAGTAAAGCAACAGCAAAGAACTACAGACCGATAGCACTAACATCCCATATCATAAAAATCTTTGAAAGGGTCCTAAGAAGCAAGATCGCCACCCATCTAGAAACCCATCAGTTACACAACCCAGGGCAACATGGGTTTAGAACAGGTCGCTCCTGTCTGTCTCAACTATTGGATCACTATGACAAGGTACTAGATGCACTATAAGACAAAAAGAATGCAGATGTAATATATACAGACTTTGCAAAAGCCTTCGACAAGTGTGACCATGGTGTAATAGCGCACAAAATGCGTGCTAAAGGAATAACAGGAAAAGTCGGTCGATGGATCTATAATTTCCTCACTAACAGAACACAGAGAGTAGTCGTCAACAGAGTAAAGTCCAAGGCAGCTACGGTGAAAAGCTCTGTTCCACAAGGCACAGTACTCGCTCCTATCTTGTTCCTCATCCTCATATCCGACATAGACAAGGATGTCAGCCACAGCACCGTGTCTTCCTTTGCAGATGACACCCGAATCTGCATGACAGTGTCTTCCATTGCAGACACTGCAAGGCTCCAGGCGGACATCAACCGAATCTTTCAGTGGGCTGCAGAAAACAAAATGAAGTTCAACGATGAGAAATTTCAATTACTCAGATATGGTAAACATGAGGAAATTAAATCTTCATCAGAGTACAAAACAAATTCTGGCCACAAAATAGAGCGAAACACCAACGTCAAAGACCTGGGAGTGATCATGTCGGAGGATCTCACCTTCAAGGACCATAACATTGTATCAATCGCATCTGCTAGAAAAATGACAGGATGGATAATGAGAACCTTCAAAACTAGGGAGGCCAAGCCCATGATGACACTCTTCAGGTCACTTGTTCTATCTAGGCTGGAATATTACTGCACACTAACAGCACCTTTCAAGGCAGGTGAAATTGCTGACCTAGAAAATGTACAGAGAACCTTCACGGCGCGCATAACGGAGATAAAACACCTCAATTACTGGGAGCGCTTGAGGTTCCTGAACCTGTATTCCCTGGAATGCAGGCGGGAGAGATACATGATTATATACACCTGGAAAATCCTAGAGGGACTAGTACCGAACTTGCACACGAAAATCACTCACTACGAAAGCAAAAGACTTGGCAGACGATGCAACATCCCCCCAATGAAAAGCAGGGGTGTCACTAGCACGTTAAGAGACCATACAGTAGGTGTCAGGGGCCCAAGACTGTTCAACTGCCTCCCAGCATACATAAGGGGGATTACCAACAGACCCCTGGCAGTCTTCAAGCTGGCACTGGACAAGCACCTAAAGTCGGTTCCTGACCAGCCGGGCTGTGGCTCGTACGTTGGTTTGCGTGCAGCCAGCAGCAACAGCCTGGTTGATCAGGCTCTGATCCACCAGGAGGCCTGGTCACAGACCGGGCCGCAGGGGCATTGACCCCCGGAACTCTCTCCAGGTAAACTCCAGAGTGGCACTTGTCAAATACTGTAGCAAAGTTTATATAGACCACATCTGTTTTTTGGGTTTCATCCTAAACCTCTGTAATTCTGTCACAATGATTTAGTAGCTATGACAAGGATGAATTTTCTTCTCTAAATCCATGTTAACTTGGCCTGTTTAGGTGTAGTCCTCTCCTGTAAAATTCGTAATATATTATTTCACCACTGACTCAGAGTTTGTAATGATAGTGATGCTCTATTGTAACTTTGGTTGCCAGAGTTGTACTGCCTTGGTCGAGCAGGGAGCAATGTCTGTACCCTCCAAGGTCTCTAAGACTTCACTCAGACGTCACCTCTTTCTCCAAACAACACTGAGTGCTCGTGCTAGTAACATTTTGCACTATAAACATAAAAAAAGTGCCATGACTCAGGCCCAGGTGCTGCACCTGTGGACATGTTTTCTATTTCCTTGTTGAAGTCTGGGGAAGCTGTGCTTATGTCAGATATATGATGATGATTTATAGAGTGGACAGAGGTAATAAAAAAAGTTATATGTATCCCCGACTTTACTGTCTCTTTGCGGCACGATGAACACTGATTAATGTTACTCTTTCGAAAATTATACTCGTTTCTTTCTTAGTGTAAGAAACTCCAATAAATAGTGAGCCATTTCTAGAGGTATTTTTTTTTATGAATTCTGCGTATGTATAGAAATATTTAAGACATGTTTTGGCTGTCACTGAACGACTTTTTATTCTGTTTCTTGTGTCTATGATAATTTTTTTCAGTTTCTGCTCCAGCGATTTCAAAAAGCATTTTCCCATTACTGGAAGTGTTTTCATGTCAAATTTTCACGGAATGTTAATTTTTTGACACACACACACACACACACACACACACACACACACACACACACACACACACACACACACACACACACACACACACACACACACACACACACACATGCACACACGTGTATGTGAATAATATAATATAGCCAGTATATACTGCAGGCTGTGTGTCAGTCATTACGTCATTACTGTTAGCAAGACTTGTCTATAATTTGCTGGAGCCTTTCTGGCTTCCCAACAAGCTGAGTTATTGATCATGTGTGTGTGTGTGTGTGTGTGTGTGTGTGTGTGTGTGTGTGTGTGTGTGTGTGTGTGTGTGTGTGAGAGAGAGAGAGAGAACATGTTTGTGTGTTCGAGTGGGGAAAGTAGGCAAGCAAAGTGTTTGCATGTTAGTGAGGTGTACTGTGTAGGGTGTACTGTGTATGGTGTACTGTGTAGGGTGTATTGTGTAGGGTGTACTGTGTAGGGTGTACTGTGTAGGGTGTATTGTGTAGTGTACTGTGTAGGGTGTACTGTGTAGGGTGTACTGTGTAGGGTGTACTGTGTAGGGTGTATTGTGTAGGGTGTACTTGTCACGTGGGTTCGATAACATGGATGGGGTAAAAACACTCACGTAGGCTGGTTAGTACATATAATTATAACGGAAAGTATGGGAAGCACCATTAGCCGCCCTGCCTCTCTCTGCTCTCTATCTCAGACTGACCCACCAGTGCCTAGATGGTGAGCGGTGTTCAAAAACATGCTATGGTCAGCAGCAACGTGAATAACAGTCAGAGATTCACACAGACGGTTGGTAGCAAGTCATCTACTGGTAACTGGTACTACTGAGAGCTCAGCGACGCTAACGTATGTCGTCCCGACATGCAGCTAATACAAACTAGAGACGGCAGGTGTACGGCTTGCGCTGATTCTATACAATGTCAAAGTACACAACAATTGAACATTATAACATAAGGAGAATATTGGAACAGAAGCTTACGTAATTGACTATAATGAAACTTACTGTAATGAAACTGTAATACATTACAAGGTATGATATAGCACAACTCATCGAATGAGACTCAACATTGGGATTACACAATAGAAGTGATAAAAAAAAATTTTGATCGATCGATTTGTATTCATGTGATCTACGGATTCTGAGGAAGAAATATATACAAAGAAAGAAGTGTTTAACAGAAAGGCAGATTCGGTGCACTCAAATCTAGACTGTTAAATCTCAGAATTCAGAGAGAACTTGAACAAAAAAAAATTCTTGAATATTAATAAGTTGATACTGTAATTATTCATCGACACAGGTTATTTACATTTAACCCCAACTCTGCTAGGGTGAGATTGACATATGCAGAATGGGTGTTATCTCTGAGAGGATCAAACTCTGTTGCACTGGCTAACTCATGCCGTATTTGAGGCAAATCTGAATTGGTAGTTACAAATGATACTTGAGGATTTCTCAATACCTGTCGTGTACATAGGGAATAACGACATTCAGGTTGATCATCTGACTGAGTATTAGAGGTAGAGAGTACAGGATCAGGAGGATTGTCAGAGTCTGTCACATTAGTCTGGGCTGGAACATCAATATCATCACATACTAACTTCATATGATCTAAATGTGATTCTTTATACTGACCAGTACTAATTTCTCTAACCTTATACTTATTACCAGTGATATGTTCAACTACTCGATAAGGACCAACAAACTTTTGATCAAGCTTAGGCATTGCAGATGTTTTGTTAAAGTTAGTCAGCATACCTCTCGAACCTACTTTGATTTTGGATGGCTTTGCTCGAGTGTTTGCGACTCTTGTAAATTCTGCTCTTGATTTATGAAGTGTTTCACGGATTCTTCTAAAGACGCTTTGAGCTAAGCTGGTACGAGTTGCTATGAAATCATCAGGGTTGTAATTTGGTTTTGGATTAGAATATAGCAACTCATAAGGCAAGCGTTTATCTACACCATACAATGCATAATGTGGAGTGTCACCTATAGAAACATTGTAAGCAGAATTTATAGCACACTGCACATCAGGTATAACTTCATCCCAAGTTTCACTGTTGGGATTGATAGTGGCTCTCAAGACATCAAGTACTTTCTTATTGATTCGTTCCGCTAACCCATTGCTGGCAGGATGACGAGGAACAATGGTGGATTTAGAGCTCTTGTACAAGGTACACAAATTTTCAAGAATCTCATTACAGAATTCACCTCTATTATCTGTTACTAGGGACTTAGGGGTGGTATGCCTGCAGATAATGCATTTTTTAAACGCTTTAGCTACTGTCTTGGCAGTCTTATCTGCAATAGGAACTAACTCACAATATCTGGTAAAATGGTCTACCATAACACACAGATGTTTGTTGCCCTGGAGGGAACATTGGAAATTAGTTAACAAATCTAGTGCAACTCTTTCCCACGGTTCGCTAGTAGTTGGATACACTTGGATTGGATCAGGGCCATTAGCATTACCTTTATGTTGCATGCAGACACTGCATTTCTTAACATACTCAGAAATATCAGTTGCCATACGAGGCCAAAAGTATTTCAATCTGGCTTGTTTTACCGAACGATCCATACCAGGGTGCGCAACACCTGGTACATCGTGAACTAGCTGTAAGGCTACATTCACTAGTGACTGTGGAATTACTAACTGGTTTACTCTTCTGCTAGGAGTACCCAACTCGGCTGTTCGATACAGTAATTCTTGGTTCATGACAAAGTCACTGATGGGTGCTGGTGGCTTCACAGTCAGAATAAGATCTTCCTGGAGCAGGAATCGAATCACACCAGATCACATGGGATCTGTTCGTTGAGCATTCTTTACATCCTCGGCAGTAAATGGAGGGTCTGCAGTTACTATACTAACATGTCGCAATAAGGCATCTGCAACTACATTTGACTTGCCAGGTAAATGTTCAAAGGTAGGATTGAACTCTTGAATAGTCAAGGTCCATCTGGCTAATCTTCCAGTAGGTTGTTTGTTCTGGAATAAAGGTATCAGTGTAGCATGGTCTGTCAAAACATGAACAGGGTACTGATAACTAATGTCTCAGAAGTGCTTTAAAGACCATACTATTGCTAAAGCTTCTTGCTCAGTTACTGTATAATTACATTCAGCCTTCGTAAGGACTCGGCTAGCAAATGCAACTGCGTTGTGCTTGCCGTCAGTCTTCTGAGCTAGTATGGCACCTATGCCAATAGAACTAGCATCAGCTGTCAGATAGAAGGGCTTAGAAAAATCTGGAAATTTCAAAATTGGAGCAGATGTTAGCTTTTCTTTTAGAGTTTGGAATGCTCTTTCTTGACGGAAGGTCCAAACAAAAGGAGCATCTTTCTTAAGCAACTCAGTTAGAGGAGCAGCTATGGAAGAAAAATTGGCAATGAAAAATCTATAAAAACCTGCTAAGCCCACAAAGGATCTTACGGCATCAGCAGTTTTGGGAGTTGGAAAATTTAGTACTGCAGTTACTTTACTTTGGTCAGTTGTAACCCCTCTAGGAGTGACTACGTGACCAAGAAACTTAATTTCTGATCTGAAAAATTGACATTTAGACAGTTTGATCTTTAAATTGGCTTCTTCAAGCTTACCAAGTACTACATCAAGTCTTTTTAAGTGTGTATCCACGTCTTTAGACATGACGATTACGTCATCTAAGTACACCATAAGTGCATTACCTATGAGACCTCTAAAGATATTGGTCATGAGCCTTGAGAACGTGATAAGGGAGGATCGTAATCCAAAGGCCATATGGAGGAAGTGATAATGACCTGTAGGAGTGGAGAATGCAGTTAGATCTTGGCTGTCCTCATGAAGAGGGACTTGCCAAAACCCTTGTAACAAGTCCAGGGTCGAAAAGACTTTGTTATCTCCAATGTTACGTAAAAGATCACCAAGTACAGGAAGCGGGAAGCGATCTGGAATAGTTTTCGCATTTAACTTCCTAAAGTCAATCACTGGGCGCCAAGTACCATGCTTCTTAGGCACTAGGATCAAGGGCGCATTCCAAGGTGAATTGCTAGGTGCAATAACTCCATCATCAAGCATTTGACTGATCAATTCTTCTGCGGCTGTACAAGAATGGTATACAATACTGACAAGATGAAATTGAGACACGTGCAACATCTGGGTATCTTTATTGTAGACGTTTCGCCATCCAGTGGCTTTATCAATACAAATTCTCCACGCTACTATATAAGCGTCAGGCGCCTTGCTTCTGCTTCAGAATCTCCATGACTACGGTGCTCTTCGCACCTACTGCTAGGTTGAGGGACTGATTACCTCATCTTCTGTACATAGTTCTCCTGTCTTCAAGTTATGTCCTGGAATTTGTATTGATAAAGCTGAGGGCTGAGGAAGGGTTGTTGAGGTGGTTCGGACATGTAGAGAGAATGGAGCGAAACAGAATGACTTCGAGAGTGTATCAGTCTGTAGTGGAAAGAAGGCGGGGTAGGGGTCGGCCTAGGAAAGGTTGGAGAGAGGGGGTAAAGGAGGTTTTGTGTGCGAGGGGCTTGGACTTCCAGCAGGCATGCGTGAGCGTGTTTGATAGGAGTGAATGGAGACAAATGGTTTTTAATACTTGACGTGCTGTTGGAGTGTGAGCAAAGTAACATTTATGAAGGGGTTCAGGGAAACCGGCAGGCCGGACTTGAGTCCTGGAGATGGGAAGTGCAGTGCCTTCACTCTGAAGGAGGGGTGTTAATGTTGCAGTTTAAAAACTGTAGTGTAAAGCACCCTTCTGGCAAGACAGTGATGGAGTGAATGATGGTGAAAGTTTTTCTTTTTCGGGCCACCCTGCCTTGGTGGGAATTGGCCAGTGTGATAATAAAAAATAAATAAATAAAAAGCCACTGGATGGCGAAACGTCTACAATAAAGATACCCAGATGTTGCACATGTGTCTCAATTTCATCAATTCTTCTGCGACAGCAACTTGTGAATGAGGCATTCTGTACGCAGGTATACAGATAGGTCTAGTACCAGGTTCAAGTGGAATACGATGGGACAATAAGTTCGTTATACCCATCTTCTCACCTGGTAAGGCAATGGCTTTATGACGTTTGTTCAACAGAGTCAACAAACGCTTGACCTCGTCTGGGAAGTCAGTGGGAGCTAAGTCTTTCTCCTCAACTGGTGGAACGAATTGATCCAGTGAAGTGGATGAGGTCTCCCCGATAGAAATAAC
>NC_091300.1:20914436-20916936 GCF_038502225.1 Cherax quadricarinatus | reverse complement strand
AGTGTCCGGATCCCCCTCCTCCTGCAAGTGTCCCGATCCCCCTCCTCCTGCAAGTGTCCGGATCCCCCTCCTCCTGCAAGTGTCCCGATCCCCCTCCTGCTGCAAGGGTCCGGATCCCCCTCCTCCTGCAAGTGTCCGGATCCCCCTCCTCCTGCAAGTGTCCGGATCCCCCTCCTCCTGCAAGTGTCCGGATCCCCCGCCTCCTGCAAGTGTCCGGATCCCCCTCCTCCTGCCAGTGTCCGGATCCCCCTCCTCCTGCAAGTGTGATCCCCAGTGTCCGGATCCCCCTCCTCCTGCAAGTGTCCGGATCCCCCTCCTCCTGCAAGTGTCCGGATCCCCCTCCTCCTGCAAGTGTCCGGATCCCCCTCCTCCTGCAAGTGTCCGGATCCCCCTCCTCCTGCAAGTGTCCGGATCCCCCTCCTCCTGCAAGTGTCCGGATCCCCCTCCTCCTGCAAGTGTCCGGATCCCCCTCCTCCTGCAAGTGTCCGGATCCCTCTCCTCCTGCAAGATACTCACCAGTTGAAGGAAGATGTCAGCAACACAGATGCTGGCGTCGCGGGACTCGATGCGACGCTTCAACTCCTCCAGGAAGCGTTCATGGTACGCGTAGATTTCCGGCACCTGTAGTGTGACATTATACGTTATTGTTACTTTCATACACCTGTAGTGTGACATTATACGTTACTGTTACTTTCATACACCTGTGGTGTGACATTATACGTTACTGTTACTTTCATACACCTGTAGTGTGACATTATACGTTACTGTTACTTTCATACACCTGTGGTGTGACATTACACGTTACTGTTACTTTCATACACCTGTAGTGTGACATTATACGTTACTGTTACTTTCCTGCACCTGTAGTGTCACATTACACGTTACTGTTACTTTCCTTCACCTGTGGTGTGACATTACACGTTACTGTTACTTTCCTTCACCTGTGGTGTGACATTACACGTTACTGTTACTTTCCTGCACCTGTAGTGTCACATTACACGTTACTGTTACTTTCCTTCACCTGTGGTGTGACATTACACGTTACTGTTACTTTCCTTCACCTGTAGTGTCACATTACACGTTACTGTTACTTTCCTTCACCTGTAGTGTCACATTACACGTTACTGTTACTTTCCTTCACCTGTGGTGTGACATTACACGTTACTGTTACTTTCCTTCACCTGTAGTGTCACATTACACGTTACTGTTACTTTCCTTCACCTGTGGTGTGACATTACACGTTACTGTTACTTTCCTTCACCTGTAGTGTCACATTACACGTTACTGTTACTTTCATACACCTGTAGTGTCACATTACACGTTACTGTTACTTTCCTTCACCTGTAGTGTCACATTACACGTTACTGTTACTTTCCTTCACCTGTGGTGTGACATTACACGTTACTGTTACTTTCCTTCACCTGTAGTGTCACATTACACGTTACTGTTACTTTCATACACCTGTAGTGTGACATTACACGTTACTGTTACTTTCCTTCACCTGTAGTGTCACATTACACGTTACTGTTACTTTCATACACCTGTAGTGTGACATTACACGTTACTGTTACTTTCATACACCTGTAGTGTGACATTACACGTTACTGTTACTTTCATACACCTGTAGTGTGACATTACACGTTACTGTTACTTTCCTGGACCTGTAGTGTGACATTACACGTTACTGTTACTTTCATACACCTGTAGTGTGACATTACACGTTACTGTTACTTTCCTGCACCTGTAGTGTGACATTACACGTTACTGTTACTTTCCTGCACCTGTAGTGTGACATTACACGTTACTGTTACTTTCATACACCTGTAGTGTGACATTACACGTTACTGTTACTTTCCTGCACCTGTAGTGTGACATTACACGTTACTGTTACTTTCCTGCACCTGTAGTGTGACATTACACGTTACTGTTACTTTCATACACCTGTAGTGTGACATTATATGTTACTAATCAGATGTGAACCACGGAGAAGAGCGGACAGTATGGTGATGAAAGCAGTGATAACAGAGCAGTGTTCACTGGTAATATATAATGATTCAGACTGTTATAATATTGTACCAGACTTTCCTCCCTCAACACCTTGTGCCACAGTCATATTTGTTCCACAGTCATATTTGTTCCACAGTCATATTTGTTCCACAGTCATATTTATTCCACAGTCACACACGGAGTAACAGGAGCATCTGTACTGGTACAGTAGATACAGGAGCAGCATCACCAGCAGCACCACCACTAACACCACCACCAGCAGTACCACCACTAACACCACCAGCAACATTAACACCACTAGCACCACCACTAAAACCACCAGCAGCACCACCACTAATACCAGCAGCAGCACCAACACTAACACCATTAGAAACACCATCACTAACACCACCAGCAGCAGCACCACTAACACCACCAGCACTAACATCACCACTAGCACCACCAGAAACACCAACACTAACACAACCAGCAGCACCACTACTAACACCACCAC
>NC_091300.1:20764436-20909436 GCF_038502225.1 Cherax quadricarinatus | reverse complement strand
AGGTCTGTGAGCAGAATTGTAAGCAGGACTGTCAGCAGGACCGTGAGTAGGACTGTGAGCAGGACTGTGAGTAGGACTGTGAGTAGGACTGTGGGCAGGACTGTGAGTAGGACTGTGGGCAGGACTGTGAGCAGGACTGTGAGTAGGACTGTGAGCAGGACTGTGAGTAGGTCTGTGAGTAGGACTGTGGGCAGGACTGTGAGTAGGACTGTGGGCAGGACTGTAAGTAGGACTGTGAGCAGGACTGTGAGTAGGACTGTGAGTAGGACTGTGAGTAGGACTGTGAGTAGGACTGTGGGCAGGACTGTGAGTAGGACTGTGGGCAGGACTGTGAGCAGGACTGTGAGTAGGACTGTGAGCAGGACTGTGAGTAGGACTGTCAGTAGGACTGTCAGTAGGACTGTCAGTAGGACTGTCAGTAGGACTGTGAGCAGGACTGTGAGCAGGACTGTGAGTAGGACTGTGAGCAGGACTGTGAGTAGGACTGTGAGCAGGACTGTGAGTAGGACTGTGAGTAGGACTGTGAGTAGGACTGTGAGTAGGACTGTGAGCAGGACTGTGAGCAGGACTGTGAGTAGGACTGTGGGCAGGACTGTGAGTAGGACTGTGAGCAGGACTGTGAGCAGGACTGTACTCACCTACTCACCTAGTTGAGGTTGCGGGGGTCGAGTCCGAGCTCCTGGCCCCGCCTCTTCACTGATCGCTACTAGGTCACTCTCCCTGAGCCGTGAGCTTTATCATACCTCTGCTTAAAGCTATGTATGGATCCTGCCTCCACTACATCGCTTCCCAAACTATTCCACTTACTGACTACTCTGTGGCTGAAGAAATACTTCCTAACATCCCTGTGATTCATCTGTGTCTTCAGCTTCCAACTTTGTCCCCTTGTTACTGTGTCCAATCTCTGGAACATCCTGTCTTTGTCCACCTTGTCAATTCCTCTCAGTATTTTGTATGTCGTTATCATGTCCCCCCTATCTCTCCTGTCCTCCAGTGTCGTCAGGTTGATTTCCCTTAACCTCTCCTCGTAGGACATACCTCTTAGCTCTGGGACTAGTCTTGTTGCAAACCTTTGCACTTTCTCTAGTTTCTTCACGTGCTTGGCTAGGTGTGGGTTCCAAACTGGTGCCGCATACTCCAATATGGGCCTAACGTACACGGTGTACAGGGTCCTGAATGATTCCTTATTAAGATGTCGGAATGCTGTTCTGAGGTTTGCTAGGCGCCCATATGCTCCAGCAGTTATTTGGTTGATGTGCGCTTCAGGAGATGTGCCTGGTGTTATACTCACCCCAAGATCTTTTTCTTTGAGTGAGGTTTGTAGTCTCTGACCCCCTAGACTGTACTCCGTCTGCGGCCTTCTTTGCCCTTCCCCAATCTTCATGACTTTGCACTTGGTGGGATTGAACTCCAGGAGCCAATTGCTGGACCAGGTCTGCAGCCTGTCCAGATCCCTTTGTAGTTCTGCCTGGTCTTCGATCGAGTGAATTCTTCTCATCAACTTCACGTCATCTGCAAACAGGGACACCTCAGAGTCTATTCCTTCCGTCATGTCGTTCACAAATACCAGAAAAAGCACTGGTCCTAGGACTGACCCCTGCTGGACCCCGCTGGTCACAGGTGCCCACTCTGACACCTCGCCACGTACCATGACTCGCTGCTGTCTTCCTGACAAGTATTCCCTGATCCATTGTAGTGCCTTCCCTGTTATCCCTGCTTGGTCCTCCAGTTTTTGCACCAATCTCTTGTGTGGAACTGTGTCAAACGCCTTCTTGCAGTCCAAGAAAATGCAATCCACCCACCCCTTTCTCTCTTGTCTTACTGCTGTCACCATGTCATAGAACTCCAGTAGGTTTGTGACACAGGATTTCCCGTCCCTGAAACCATGTTGGCTGCTGTTGATGAGATCGTTCCTTTCTAGGTGTTCCACCACTCTTCTGATAATCTTCTCCATGATTTTGCATACTATACATGTCAGTGACACTGGTCTGTAGTTTAATGCTTCATGTCTGTCTCCTTTTTTAAAGATTGGGACTACATTTGCTGTCTTCCATGCCTCAGGCAATCTCCCTGTTTCGATAGATGTATTGAATATTGTTGTTAGGGGTACACATAGCGCCTCTGCTCCCTCTCTCAATACCCATGGGGAGATGTTATCTGGCCCCATTGCCTTTGAGGTATCTAGCTCACTCAGAAGCCTCTTCACTTCTTCCTCGGTTGTGTGCACTGTGTTCAGCACTTGGTGGTGTGCCCCACCTCTCCATCTTTCTGGAGTCCCTTCTGTCTCCTCTGTGAACACTTCTTTGAATCTCTTGTTGAGTTCTTCACATACTTCACGGTCATTTCTTGTTGTCTCTCCTCCTTCCTTCCTTAGCCTGATTACCTGGTCCTTGACTGTTGTTTTCCTCCTGATGTGGCTGTACAACAGTTTCGGGTCAGATTTGGCTTTCGCTGCTATGTCATTTTCATATTGTCTTTGGGCCTCCCTTCTTATCTGTGCATATTCGTTTCTGGCTCTACGACTGTTCTCCTTATTCTCCTGGGTCCTTTGCCTTCTATATTTCTTCCATTCCCTAGCACACTTGGTTTTTGCCTCCCTGCACCTTTGGGTAAACCATGGGCTCATCCTGGCTTTTTCATTATTCCTGTTACCCTTGGGTACAAACCTCTCCTCAGCCTCCTTGCATTTTGTTGCTACATATTCCATCATCTCATTAACTGGCTTCCCTGCCAGTTCTCTGTCCCACTGAACCCCGTTCAGGTAGTTCCTCATTCCTGTGTAGTCCCCTTTCTTGTAGTTTGGCTTCATTCGTCCTGGCCTTCCTGCTTCTCCCTCCACTTGTAGCTCTACTGTGTATTCGAAGCTTAAAACCACATGGTCACTGGCCCCAAGGGGTCTTTCATATGTGATGTCCTCGATATCTGCACTACTCAAGGTGAATACTAAGTCCAGCCTTGCTGGTTCATCCTCTCCTCTCTCTCTTGTAGTGTCCCTTACGTGTTGGCACATGAAGTTTTCCAGTACCACCTCCATCATCTTAGCCCTCCATGTATCTTGGCCCCCATGTGGGTCCAAGTTCTCCCAATCGATCTCCTTGTGGTTAAAGTCACCCATGATCAGGAGCTTTGCCCTGCATGCATGAGCTCTTCTGGCCACTCTAGCCAGTGTGTCAACCATCGCTCTATTGCTCTCGTCGTACTCTTGCCTTGGCCTCCTGCTGTTCTGTGGTGGGTTATACATCACTGCTATTACCACCTTGGGACCTCCAGAGTGAAGTGTTCCCGCTATGTAATCACTTTCTTCTCCGCTGTTTCCTCTCTCCAGCTCATCAAAATTCCAGCGATTTTTGATCAGCAACGCAACTCCTCCAACCCCCCTGTTCCCTCTGTCTTTCCTCAGGATTTGGTATCCCGTTGGAAAGATGGCATCTGTTATCATACCTGTAAGCTTGGTTTCTGTGAGAGCTATGATGTCCGGTGATGCTTCTTTGACTCTTTCATGCCACTCCTCCCACTTATTTGTTATTCCATCAGCGTTTGTGTACCATACCTTCAGTTTCCTTTCCAACACTGTGGTTTGGGGGGCCTGTGAGGGTGGGAGACCTGGTGGCATACTGTGGGATTCTATAGCTCGGTGTTGGGTGGAGGCTGTGGGTATGGATTGTAGTGTGTGTTCGGATGGTGTGATAGGTTGTATGGTTCTGAGAATAGTTGTGTGTGTGCTTGCCCTTGCTGTTCTGTTCTGCTCTGACTGACCTCTGCTGGTTCCATCCTTGTCTCTTTTCCTAGCTCCTTTCGCTTTTTTGTCCTCTCCCTTAGCTGCTGTCGTTCTGATTTTGTTCTGTCTCTGTCTAGGAACACCCTCTTGTACTCTTCCGAGTATTTCAATCGTGGTTTCTCTTGGAGGATCCTGTTCCGCACTGTTTCCGTCCTGAGAATCAGCTTGATTGGTCGGTTTCTCCCCTTCGAGTACCCCCCTATTCTCTGAAAATTTACAATCTCGTCCATCTCTTCACCTATTTCCGTGATGATTTTCTCAATCTCCTTTCTTTCTTCCTGCTGCCTTTCAGTGTGTGTCCTTTCCTCTCTCTCCTGAAGCCCATGGATAAACACTGATTTTGCCCTTTCTTCCTCCCATTGCCCCACCCTCTGTGACTCTGGATCCTGCCTGTATGTGGTCAGTTTCTCCCTTGATTTTTCCAGTGGCTCTTGATAGCCTGGTTGTGCCTCAGCATTCGACCTATCACCCTCTCCATCTGCAACCAGCTGTTCTTCCCTTTCACTCCTTGGTCCTCCTTGGCAGGCTGATATGACCTTAGCATAATTCATAATTCCTTCCTTCCTGTTCGGCCTCGCAGCTTCATATGCTGTGTCTTCTCTGGTCACTGCCCCTGTAACTCGCATCAGCCTATTTATCTCAACTTCTAGGACCCTTATCTTGGCTACTGCAGTTTCGACTTGTGCCTCCCAATTCTTTGTCTCCTTCTCCAACCTCTTTTCCAATTTCACAGAGAGCTCTTTCTCCAGGACTGAGAGCAAGACTGTGAGCAGGACTGTGAGCAGGACTGTGAGCAGGACTGTGAGTAGGACTGTGAGCAGGACTGTGAGTAGGACTGTGAGTAGGACTGTGAGTAGGACTGTGAGCAGGACTGTGAGCAGGACTGTGAGTAGGACTGTGAGTAAGACTGTGAGTAGGACTGTGAGCAGGACTGTGAGTAGGACTGTGAGCAGGACTGTGAGTAGGACTGTGAGTAGGACTGTGAGCAGGACTGTGAGCAGGACTGTGAGTAGGACTGAGTAGGACTGTGAGTAGGACTGTGAGCAGGACTGTGAGCAGGACTGTGAGTAGGACTGTGGGCAGGACTGTGAGTAGGACTGTGAGTAGGATTGTGAGTAGGACTGTGAGTAGGACTGTGAGTAGGACTGTGAGTAGGACTGTGAGTAGGACTGAGTAGGACTGTGAGCAGGACTGTGAGTAGGACTGTGAGCAGGACAGTGAGTAGGACTGTGAGCAGGACTGTGAGCAGGACTGTGAGCAGGACTGTGAGTAGGACTGTGAGTAGGACTGTGAGTAGGACTGTGAGTAGGACTGTGAGTACGACTGTGAGCAGGACTGCGAGTAGGACTGTGAGCAGGACTGTGAGCAAGACTGTGAGTAGGACTGTGAGCAGGACTGTGAGCAGGACTGTGAGCAGGACTGTGAGCAGGACTGTGAGTAGGACTATGAGTAGGACTGTGAGTAGGACTGTGAGTAGGACTGTGAGCAGGACTGTGAGCAGGACTGTGAGCAGGACTGTGAGTAGGACTGTGGGCAGGACTGTGAGTAGGACTGTGAGTAGGACTGTGAGTAGGACTGTGAGGAGGACTGTGAGCAGGACTGTAAGTAGGACTGTAAGCAGGACTGTGAGTAGGACTGTGAGCAGGACTGTGAGCAGGACTGTGAGTAGGACTGTGAGCAGGACTGTGACCAGGACTGTGAGTAGGTCTGTGAGCAGGACTGTGAGCAGGACTGTGAGTAGGACTGTGAGCAGGACTGTGAGTAGGTCTGTGAGCAGGACTGTGAGCAGGACTGTGAGTAGGACTGTGAGCAGGACTGTGAGCAGGACTATGAGTAGGACTGTGAGCAGGACTGTGAGTATGTCTGTGAGCAGAATTGTGGGCAGGACTGTGGGCAGGACTGTGAGCAGGACTGTGAGCAGGACTGTGAGCAGGACTGTGAGTAGGACTGTGGGCAGGACTGTGAGTAGGACTGTGAGTAGGACTGTGAGTAGGACTGTGAGGAGGACTGTGAGCAGGACTGTAAGTAGGACTGTAAGCAGGACTGTGAGTAGGACTGTGAGCAGGACTGTGAGCAGGACTGTGAGTAGGACTGTGAGCAGGACTGTGACCAGGACTGTGAGTAGGTCTGTGAGCAGGACTGTGAGCAGGACTGTGAGTAGGACTGTGAGCAGGACTGTGAGTAGGTCTG
Organism: Cherax quadricarinatus; assembly: GCF_038502225.1. NCBI lineage: Eukaryota > Metazoa > Arthropoda > Malacostraca > Decapoda > Parastacidae > Cherax > Cherax quadricarinatus. The sequence continues at coordinate 20,903,468 of NC_091300.1, read as the reverse complement.
TGAGCAGGACTGTGAGCAGGACTGTGAGTAGGACTGTGAGCAGGACTGTGAGCAGGACTATGAGTAGGACTGTGAGCAGGACTGTGAGTATGTCTGTGAGCAGAATTGTGGGCAGGACTGTGGGCAGGACTGTGAGCAGGACTGTGAGCCGGACTGTGGGCAGGACTGTGGGCAGGACTGTGGGCAGGAATGTGGGCAGGACTGTGGGCAGGACTGTGGGCAGGACTGTGGGCAGGACTGTGGGCAGGACTGTGAGCAGGACTGTGAGCAGGACTGTGAGTAGGTCTGTGAGCAGGACTGTGAGCAGGACTGTGAGTAGGACTGTGAGCAAGACTGTGAGTAGGTCTGTGAGCAGGACTGTGAGCAGGACTGTGAGTAGGACTGTGAGCAGGACTGTGAGTAGGTCTGTGAGCAGGACTGTGAGCAGGACTGTGAGTAGGATTGTGAGCAGGACTGTGAGCAGGACTGTGAGTAGGTCTGTGAGCAGGACTGTGAGCAGGACAGTGAGTACGACTGTGAGCAGGACTGTGAGTAGGTCTGTGTGCAGAATTGTGGGCAGGACTGTGGGCAGGACTGTGAGCAGGACTGTGAGCAGGACTGTGGGCAGGACTGTGAGCAGGACTGAGAGTAGGACTGTGAGCAGGACTGTGAGTAGGACTGTGAGTAGGACTGTGGGCAGGACTGTGAGTAGGACTGTGGGCAGGACTGTGAGAAGGACTGTGAGTAGGACTGTGAGCAGGACTGTGAGTAGGACTGTGAGCAGGACTGTGAGTAGGACTGTGAGTAGGACTGTGGGCAGGACTGTGAGTAGGACTGTGAGCAGGACTGTGAGTAGGACTGTGAGTAGGACTGTGAGTAGGACTGTGAGTAGGACTGTGGGCAGGACTGTGAGTAGGACTGTGGGCAGGACTGTGAGCAGGATTGTAAGTAGGACTGCGAGTAGGACTGTGGGCAGGACTGTGAGCAGGACTGTGAGTAGGACTGTGAGTAGGACTGTGAGCAGGACTGTGAGCAGGACTGTGAGCAGGACTGTGAGTAGGACTGTGAGCAGGACTGTGAGCAGGACTGTGAGTAGGACTGTGAGTAGGACTGTGGACAGGACTGTGAGTAGGTCTGTGAGCAGGACTGTGAGCAGGACTGTGAGTAGGACTGTGAGTAGGACTGTGAGCAGGACTGTGAGTAGGACTGTGAGCAGGACTGTGAGCAGGACTGTGAGTAGGACTGTGAGCAGGACTGTGAGTAGGACTGTGAGTAGGACTGTGAGCAGGAGTGTGAGCAGGACTGTGAGTACGACTGTGGGCAGGACTGTGAGTAGGACTGTGAGCAGGACTGTAAGTAGGACTGTGAGTAGGACTGTGAACAGGACTGTGAGCAGGACTGTGAGTAGGACTGTGGGCAGGACTGTGAGCAGGACTGTGAGCAGGACTGTGAACAGGACTGTGAGCAGGACTGTGAGCAGGATTGTGAGCAGGACTGTGAGCAGGACTGTGAGTAGGACTGTGAGTAGGACTGTGAGCAGGACTGTGAGTAGGACTGTGAGCAGGACTGTGAGCAGGACTGTGAGTAGGACTGAGAGTAGGACTGTGAGCAGGACTGTGAGTATGACTGTGAGCAGGACTGTGAGCAGGACTGTGAGTAGGACTGTGAGCAGGACTCTGAGCATGACTGTGAGAAGGACTGTGAGTAGGACTGTGAGTAGGACTGTGAGCAGGACTGTGAGTAGGACTGTGAGCAGGACTGTGAGCAGGTCTGTGAGCAGGACTGTGAGTAGGACTGTGAGTAGGACTGTGAGTAGGACTGTGAGCAGGACTGTGAGCAGGACTGTGAGCAGGACTGTGAGCAGAACTGTGAGCAGGACTGTGAGTAGGACTGTGAGTAGGACTGTGAGCAGGACTGTGAGTAGGACTGTGGGTAGGACTGTGAGCAGGACTGTGAGTAGGACTGTGAGCAGGACTGTGAGCAGGTCTGTGAGCAGGACTGTGAGTAGGACTGTGAGTAGGACTGTGAGAAGGACTGTGAGCAGGACTGTGGGCAGGACTGTGAGTAGGACTGTGAGCAGGACTGTGAGCAGGACTGTGAGCAGGACTGTGGGCAGGACTGTGAGTAGGACTGTGAGTAGGACTGTGAGCAGGACTGTGAGCAGGACTGTGAGCAGGACTGTGGGCAGGACTGTGAGTAGGACTGTGAGTAGGACTGTGAGCAGGACTGTAAGCAGGACTGTGAGTAGGACTGTGAGTAGGACTGTGAGCAGGACTGTGAGCAGTACTGTGAGCAGGACTGTGAGTAGGACTGTGAGCAGGACTGTGAGTAGGACTGTGAGCAGGACTGTGAGCATGACTGTGAGTAGGATTGTGAGTAGGACTATGAGCAGGACTGTGAGCAGGACTGTGAGTAGGGCTGTGAGCAGGACTGTGAGCAGGACTGTGAGCAGGACTATGAGCAGGACTGTGAGTAGGACTGTGAGTAGGACTGTGATCAGGACTGTGAGTAGGACTGTGAGCAGGACTGTGAGCAGGACTGTGAGCAGGACTGTGAGTAGGACTGTGAGTAGGACTGTGAGTAGGACTGTGAGCAGGACTGTGAGCAGGACTGTGAGTAGGACTGTGAGTAGGACTGTGAGCAGGACTGTGAGTAGGACTGTGAGCAGGACTGTGAGTAGGACTGTGAGTAGGACTGTGAGCAGGACTGTGAGTAGGACTGTGAGTAGGACTGTGAGTAGGACTGTGAGCAGGACTGTGAGCAGGACTGTGGGCAGGACTGTGAGTAGGACTGTGAGTAGGACTGTGAGCAGGACTGTGAGCAGGACTGTGAGTAGGACTGTGAGCAGGACTGTGAGTAGGACTGTGAGCAGGACTGTGAGTAGGACTGTGAGCAGGACTGTGAGCAGGACTGTGAGTAGGACTGTGAGCAGGACTGTGAGTAGGACTGTGGGCAGGACTTTGAGCAGGACTGTGAGCAGGACTGTGAGTAGGACTGTGAGCAGGACTGTGAGTAGGACTGTGAGCAGCACTGTGAGTAGGACTGTGAGCAGGACTGTGAGTAGGACTGTGAGTAGGTCTGTGAGCAGGACTGTGAGTAGGACTGTGAGCAGGACTGTGGGCAGGACTGTGGGCAGGACTGTGAGTAGGACTGTGAGTAGGACTGTGAGTAGGACTGTGAGCAGGACTGTGAGTAGGACTGTGAGTAGGACTGTGAGCAGGACTGTGAGTAGGACTGTGAGCAGGACTGTGAGTAGGACTGTGAGCAGGACTGTGAGTAGGACTGTGAGCAGGACTGTGATTAGGTCTGTGAGCAGGACTGTGAGTAGGTCTGTGAGCAGGACTGTGAGTAGGTCTGTGAGCAGGACTGTGAGCAGGACTGTGAGCAGGACTGTGAGTAGGACTGTGAGTAGGACTGTGAGTAGGACTGTGAGCAGGACTGTGAGTAGTACTGTGAGCAGGACTGTGAGTAGGACTGTGAGCAGGACTGTGAGTAGTACTGTGAGCAGGAATGTGAGTAGGACTGTGAGCAGGAGTGTGAGTAGAACTGTGAGTAGGACTGTGAGCAGGACTGTGAGTAGGACTGTGGGCAACACTGTGAGTAGGACTGTGGGCAGGACTGTGAGTAGGACTGTGGGCAGGACTGCGAGTAGGACTGTGGGCAGGACTGTGAGTAGGACTGTGGGCAGGACTGTGAGTAGGACTGTGGGCAGGACTGTGAGTAGGACTGTGGGCAGGACTGCGAGTAGGACTGTGGGCAGGACTGTGAGTAGGACTGTGGGCAACACTGTGAGTAGGACTGTTGGCAGGACTGTGAGTAGCACTGTGGGCAGGACTGCGAGTAGGACTGTGGGCAGGACTGCGAGTAGGACTGTGGGCAGGACTGCGAATAGGACTGTGGGCAGGACTGCGAGTAGGACTGTGGGCAGGACTGTGAGTAGGACTGTGGGCAGGACTGTGAGTAGGACTGTGGGCAGGACTGTGAGTAGGACTGTGGGCAACACTGTGAGTAGGACTTTGGGCAGGACTGTGAGTAGGACTGTGGGCAGGACTGCGAGTAGGACTGTGGGCAGGACTGCGAGTAGGACTGTGGGCAGGACTGCGAATAGGACTGTGGGCAGGACTGCGAGTAGGACTGTGGGCAGGACTGCAAGTAGGACTGTGGGCAGGACTGCGAGTAGGACTGTGGGCAACACTGTGAGTAGGACTGTGGGCAGGACTGTGAGTAGGACTGTGGGCAACACTGTGAGTAGGACTGTGGGCAGGACTGTGAGTAGGACTGTGGGCAGGACTGCGAGTAGGACTGTGGGCAGGACTGCGAGTAGGACTGTGGGCAGGACTGCGAATAGGACTGTGGGCAGGACTGCGAGTAGGACTGTGGGCAGTACTGCAAGTAGGACTGTGGGCAGGACTGCGAGTAGGACTGTGGGCAGGACTGTGAGTAGGACTGTGGGCAACACTGTGAGTAGGACTGTGGGCAGGACTGTGAGTAGGACTGTGGGCAGGACTGCGAGTAGGACTGTGGGCAGGACTGCGAGTAGGACTGTGAGTAGGACTGTGGGCAACACTGTGAGTAGGACTGTGAGCAGGACTGTGAGTAGGACTGTGAGCAGGACGGCGAGCAGGACTGTGGGCAGGACTGCGAGTAGGACTGTGGGCAACACTGCGAGTAGGACTGTGAGCAGGACTGCGAGTAGGACTGTGGGCAGGACTGCGAGTAGGACTGTGGGCAACACTGCGAGTAGGACTGTGGGCAGGACTGCAAGTAGGACTGTGGGCAGGACTGCAAGTAGGACTGTGGGTCTGGCTGCTCACAGTCTTGCCAAAATCAACATATTTATAAGGCCCTGACTGCCACCACCTCGCCTCCCCGGTTCGTCTCCCTTGTTGCAGCTCTGAATGAACCTCAGGAATTTGGTGCTACTCAAGAATACAACAACAATAATAATAATAATAATAATACTTGTAATAATAATAACAACAATAACAATAATAGAGGGTAGAGTACATGATCGTCACATGGATGTAGATCATCATTTAAGATCATCACTTGTTATTACAAACAGGTCGACTACTTGCCTCTACAGCCATGAGAGGACACGAGTAACAGTTGTTCGGTCTGAGGTTTTGTAAGAAAGTGCAGGAACATTGTATAAGACGCTGGAAGTACGTCGCTCCGTTCATGATGAACAGTTGTAGGAGACAATGACACCCCAAGAAATATACTACGTTGTGGTGGTGATGCTTGGTGGTGGTGGTGCTTGTGGTGGTGGTGCTTGTGGTGGTGGTGATGCTTGGTGGTGGTGATGCTTGGTGGTGGTGGTGCTTGTGGTGGTGGTGCTTGTGGTGGTGATGCTTGGTGGTGGTGGTGCTTGTGGTGGTGGTGCTTGTGGTGGTGGTGCTTGTGGTGGTGGTGCTTGTGGTGGTGGTGCTTGTGGTGGTGGTGATGCTTGGTGGTGGTGATGCTTGGTGGTGGTGATGCTTGGTGGTGGTGATGCTTGGTGGTGGTGGTGCTTGTGGTGGTGGTGCTTGTGGTGGTGGTGATGCTTGGTGGTGGTGATGCTTGGTGGTGGTGGTGCTTGTGGTGGTGGTGCTTGTGGTGGTGGTGCTTGTGGTGGTGGTGCTTGTGGTGGTGGTGATGCTTGGTGGTGGTGATGCTTGGTGGTGGTGATGCTTGGTGGTGGTGATGCTTGGTGGTGGTGGTGCTTGTGGTGGTGGTGCTTGTGGTGGTGGTGATGCTTGGTGGTGGTGATGCTTGGTGGTGGTGGTGCTTGTGGTGGTGGTGCTTGTGGTGGTGGTGCTTGTGGTGGTGGTGCTTGTGGTGGTGGTGATGCTTGGTGGTGGTGATGCTTGGTGGTGGTGATGCTTGGTGGTGGTGGTGCTTGTGGTGGTGATGCTTGGTGGTGGTGGTGCTTGTGGTGGTGGTGCTTGTGGTGGTGGTGCTTGTGGTGGTGGTGCTTGTGGTGGTGGTGATGCTTGGTGGTGGTGATGCTTGGTGGTGGTGGTGCTTGTGGTGGTGGTGCTTGTGGTGGTGGTGCTTGTGGTGGTGGTGCTTGTGGTGGTGGTGATGCTTGGTGGTGGTGATGCTTGGTGGTGGTGGTGCTTGTGGTGGTGGTGCTTGTGGTGGTGGTGCTTGTGGTGGTGGTGCTTGTGGTGGTGGTGATGCTTGGTGGTGGTGATGCTTGGTGGTGGTGATGCTTGGTGGTGGTGGTGCTTGTGGTGGTGATGCTTGGTGGTGGTGGTGCTTGTGGTGGTGGTGCTTGTGGTGGTGGTGCTTGTGGTGGTGGTGCTTGTGGTGGTGGTGATGCTTGGTGGTGGTGATGCTTGGTGGTGGTGGTGCTTGTGGTGGTGGTGCTTGTGGTGGTGGTGCTTGTGGTGGTGGTGCTTGTGGTGGTGGTGATGCTTGGTGGTGGTGATGCTTGGTGGTGGTGGTGCTTGTGGTGGTGGTGCTTGTGGTGGTGGTGCTTGTGGTGGTGGTGCTTGTGGTGGTGGTGATGCTTGGTGGTGGTGATGCTTGGTGGTGGTGGTGCTTGTGGTGGTGGTGATGCTGGGTGGTGGTGGTGCTTGTGGTGGTGGTGATGCTTGTGGTGGTGGCGTTTGTGGTGGTGGTGCTTGTGGTGGTGGTGTTTGTGGTGGTGGTGCTTGTGGTGGTGATGCTTGTGGTGGTGGTGCTTGTGGTGGTGGTGGTGCTTGTGGTGGTGATGATGCTTGGTGGTGGTGATGCTTGGTGGTGGTGGTGCTTGTGGTGGTGATGCTTGTGGTGGTGACGTTTGTGGTGGTGGTGCTTGTGGTGGTGGTGTTTGTGGTGGTGGTGCTTGTGGTGGTGATGCTTGTGGTGGTGGTGCTTGTGGTGGTGGTGCTTGTGGTAGTGGTGCTTGTGGTGGTGGTGCTTGTGGTGGTGGTGCTTGTGGTGGTGGTGCTTGTGGTGGTGGTGCTTGTGGTGGTGGTGCTTGTGGTGGTGGTGCTTGTGGTGGTGGTGCTTGTGGTGGTGGTGCTTGTGGTAGTGGTGCTTGTGGTGGTGGTGCTTGTGGTGGTGGTGCTTGTGGTGGTGGTGCTTGTGGTGGTGGTGCTTGTGGTGGTGGTGCTTGTGGTGGTGGTGCTTGTGGTGGTGGTGCTTGTGGTAGTGGTGCTTGTGGTGGTGGTGCTTGTGGTGGTGGTGCTTGTGGTGGTGGTGCTTGTGGTGGTGGTGCTTGTGGTAGTGGTGCTTGTGGTGGTGGTGCTTGTGGTGGTGGTGCTTGTGGTGGTGATGCTTGTGGTGGTGGTGCTTGTGGTAGTGGTGCTTGTGGTGGTGGTGCTTGTGGTGGTGGTGCTTGTGGTGGTGGTGCTTGTGGTGGTGGTGCTTGTGGTAGTGGTGCTTGTGGTGGTGGTGCTTGTGGTGGTGGTGCTTGTGGTGGTGGTGCTTATGGTGGTGGTGCTTGTGGTAGTGGTGCTTGTGGTGGTGGTGCTTGTGGTGGTGATGCTTGTGGTGGTGGTGTTTGTGGTGGTGGTGCTTGTGGTGGTGGTGCTTGTGGTAGTGGTGCTTGTGGTGGTGGTGCTTGTGGTGGTGGTGCTTGTGGTGGTGGTGATGCTTGGTGGTGGTGGTGCTTGTGGTGGTGGTGCTTGTGGTGGTGGTGATGCTTGGTGGTGGTTATGCTTGGTGGTGGTGGTGCTTGTGGTGGTGGTGCTTGTGGTGGTGGCGCTTGTGGTAGTGGTGCTTGTGGTGGTGGTGCTTGTGGTGGTGATGCTTGGTGGTGGTGGTGCTTGTGGTGGTGGTGCTTGTGGTGGTGGTGATGCTTGGTGGTGGTGGTGCTTGTGGTGGTGGTGCTTGTGGTGGTGGTGATGCTTGGTGGTGGTGATGCTTGTGGTGGTGGTGCTTTTGATGGTGGTGCTTGTGGTGGTGATGCTTGTGGTGGTGGTGCTTTTGATGGTGGTGCTTGTGGTGGTGGTGATGCTTGTGGTGGTGGTGCTTGTGGTGGTGGTGCTTGTGGTGGTGGTGATGCTTGGTGGTGGTGATGCTTGGTGGTGGTGGTGCTTGTGGTGGTGGTGCTTGTGGTGGTGGCGCTTGTGGTAGTGGTGCTTGTGGTGGTGGTGCTTGTGGTGGTGATGCTTGGTGGTGGTGGTGCTTGTGGTGGTGGTGCTTGTGGTGGTGGTGATGCTTGGTGGTGGTGGTGCTTGTGGTGGTGGTGCTTGTGGTGGTGGTGATGCTTGGTGGTGGTGATGCTTGTGGTGGTGGTGCTTTTGATGGTGGTGCTTGTGGTGGTGATGCTTGTGGTGGTGGTGCTTTTGATGGTGGTGCTTGTGGTGGTGGTGATGCTTGTGGTGGTGGTGCTTGTGGTGGTGGTGCTTGTGGTGTTGGTGATGCTTGTGGTGGTGGTGATGCTTGGTGGTGGTGGTGCTTGTGGTGGTGGTGCTTGTGGTGTTGGTGATGCTTGGTGGTGGTGATGCTTGGTGGTGGTGGTGCTTGTGGTGGTGGTGCTTGTGGTGGTGATGCGTGTGGTAGTGGTGCTTGTGGTGGTGGTGCTTGGTGGTGTTGGTGCTTGTGGTGGTGGTGCTTTTGGTGGTGGTGATGCTTGGTGGTGGTGATGCTTGGTGGTGGTGGTGCTTGTGGTGGTGGTGCTTGTGGTGGTGATGCTTGTGGTGGTGGTGCTTGTGGTGGTGGTGCTTGTGGTGGTGGTGCTTGTGGTGGTGGTGCTTTTGGTGGTGATGCTTGTGGTGGTGGTGTTTGTGGTGGTGATGCTTGGTGGTGGTGGTGCTTGTGGTGCTTTTGGTGGTGGTGCTTGTGGTGGTGGCGTTTGTGGTGGTGGTGATGCTTGTGGTGGTGGTGCTTGTGGTGGTGGTGCTTGTGGTGGTGGCGTTTGTGGTGGTGGTGATGCTTGTGGTGGTGGTGCTTTTGGTGGTGATGCTTGTGGTGGTGGCGTTTGTGGTGGTGATGCTTGGTGGTGGTGGTGCTTGTGGTGGTGGTGTTTTTGGTGGTGGTGCTTGTGGTGGTGGTGGTGCTTGTGGTGGTGGTGATGCTTGTGGTGGTGGTGCTTGTGGTGGTGGTGCTTGTGGTGGTGGTGATGCTTGTGGTGGTGGTGCTTTTGGTGGTGATGCTTGTGGTGGTGGTGCTTTTGGTGGTGATGCTTGGTGGTGGTGGTGCTTGTGGTGGTGATGCTTGTGGTGGTGGTGCTTGTGGTGGTGATGCTTGTGGTGGTGGTGCTTTTGATGGTGGTGCTTGTGGTGGTGGTGATGCTTGTGGTGGTGGTGCTTGTGGTGGTGGTGCTTGTGGTGTTGGTGATGCTTGTGGTGGTGGTGCTTTTGGTGGTGATGCTTGTGGTGGCGTTTGTGGTGGTGGTGCTTGGTGGTGGTGGTGCTTGTGGTGGTGGTGCTTGTGGTGGTGGTGATGCTTGTGGTGGTGGCGTTTGTGGTGGTGATGCTTGGTGGTGGTGGTGTTTGTGGTGGTGATGCTTGTGGTGGTGGTGCTTGTGGTGGTGGTGGTGCTTGTGGTGGTGATGCTTGTAGTGGTGGTGCTTGTGGTGGTGGTGCTTTTGGTGGTGATGCTTGTGGTGGTGGCGTTTGTGGTGGTGATGCTTGGTGGTGGTGGTGCTTGTGGTGGTGATGCTTGTGGTGGTGGTGCTTTTGGTGGTGGTGCTTGTGGTGGTGATGCTTGTGGTGGTGGTGCTTGTGGTGTTGGTGATGCTTGTGGTGGTGGTGCTTGTGGTGGTGATGCTTGTTGTGGTGATGCTTGTGGTGGTGGTGCTTGTGGTGGTGGTGCTTGTGGTGGTGATGCTTGTGGTGGTGGCGTTTGTGGTGGTGATGCTTGGTGGTGGTGGTGCTTGTGGTGGTGATGCTTGTGGTGGTGGTGCTTGTGGTGGTTGTGCTTGTGGTGGTGATGCTTGTGGTGGTGATGCTTGTGGTGGTGGCGTTTGTGGTGGTGGTGCTTGTGGTAGTGGTGCTTGTGGTAGTGGTGCTTGTGGTGATGCTTGGTGGTGGGGGTGCTTGTGGTGGTGGTGCTTGTGGTGTTGGTGATGCTTGTGGTGGTGATGCTTGTTGTGGTGATGCTTGTGGTGGTGGTGCTTGTGGTGGTGGTGCTTGTGGTGGTGATGCTTGTGGTGGTGGCGTTTGTGGTGGTGATGCTTGGTGGTGGTGGTGCTTGTGGTGGTGATGCTTGTGGTGGTGGTGCTTGTGGTGGTTGTGCTTGTGGTGGTGATGCTTGTGGTGGTGATGCTTGTGGTGGTGGCGTTTGTGGTGGTGGTGCTTGTGGTGGTGGTGCTTGTGGTAGTGGTGCTTGTGGTGATGCTTGGCGGTGGGGGTGCTTGTGGTGGTGGTGCTTGTGGTGGTGGTGCTTGTGGTGGTGGCGCTTGTGGTAGTGGTGCTTGTGGTGGTGGTGCTTGTGGTGGTGATGCTTGGTGGTGGTTGTGCTTGTGGTAGTGGTGCTTGTGGTGGTGGTGCCTGTGGTGGTGGTGCTTGTGGTGGTGGTGCTTGTGATGGTGGTGCTTGTGGTGATGCTTGTGATGGTGGTGCTTGTGCTGGTGGTGCTTATGGTGGTGATGCTTGTTGTGGTGCTTGTGGTGGTGGTGGTGCTTTTGGTGATGCTTATGGTGGTGGTGCTTATGGTGGTGATGCTTGTGGTGGTGCTTGTGGTGGTGGTGCTTTTGGTGATGCTTATGGTGGTGGTGCTTGTGGTGGTGATGCTTGTGGTGGTGATGCTTGTGGTGGTGCTTGTGATGGTGGTGTTTGTGGTGGAGTTGTGATGGTGCTTGTGGTGGTGGTGCTTGTGTCGATGCTTGTGGTGGTGTTGTGATGGTGCTTGTGGTGGTGGTGCTTGTGGTGATGTTTGTGATGGTGGTGCTTGTGGTGATGCTTGTGATGGTGGTGCTTGTGGTGGTGGTACTTGTGGTGATGCTTGTGGTGGTGGTGCTTGTGGTGGTGATGCTTGTAGTGGTGCTTGTGGTGGTGCTTGTGATGGTGGTGCTTGTGATAGTGAGGTGGGTCTCCCAAAAGCATTAATACATGCAGACTGGTGGGAGTGATGACACGAGGCTTGTATAACCCAGCAGTCCAGCTTGTCCCACTGAAGCGACAAGTGACCACGTCCCACCTCCTATTATATTTATCATGAGTATTGACCAAGATGGTTACCCTGACTCAGCAGGGGCGGGCGCAACAGTCAATCAGTAAGCCGGTCAGCCAATTACTCAATAAGCCAACTAGGCATTCTCTCAGCCACACACCCATACAACTAGCCAGTATGTTATTTAGTCAGTCAGCCAGTTAGCTTACCAGTCATCCAATTAAACAGTAAGAAACCCAGCTAAAGAGCCATTTAGTTAAGTGCCTGTCAATCCAACGAGTGAAGTCGGCAACCTCTTACTCTAGAAACCATCCATTCATCCACTGAGTCAGACTTAGATACCTTAATTCCAGATGGCTGTACCAGTCATCGATCCATACAGCCAGACAGCTAGATCTATTACCGTCAGTCAGCTAGATCTATTAACGTCAGACAACTAGTTCTGTTAACTGGACAAGTATCTTCACGAGGTACCAGATCAACTAGGCTCTGTTGGATATGTGGGTCAGTGGAACTCCAGCAGCAACAGCCTGGATGACCAAGCAAGCACCACACGAGCCTGGCCCATGGCCGGGTTCCGAGAGTAGTAAGACTCTCGAAACTTATCAAAGGTATAACTTCAAACAAGTTAACCTTTGGTAGAAGGCAAGACAATAATGGTATACTTGGTAGCACTTTCACTCTCTCACATTACTTCTCTATCCTCGTATCTTCTTCCCAAAACTGAAGATAAATCAGAGCTAGAAAACGTACAGGAATCATTTACTGACATAAAACTTGTACATATAAAATAAGTTAATGTGGATAATGCGACAACTTAGTGAAGAATGTGTGGTATACGTGTAGTGAGAAGGAAGAGAGTCTGAGACATACACAACACTGCTAACATCCCTCATGCAAGACTCTTCAACAGTCTAACAGAAGACATAACAAGTATTCTCTCAACAAAAATAAATCCTGATAAATAATTTTCATCTTGGAATGGAGCTTGGAAACACACACACACACACACGACAAATATACTCGCTGTAAACTTTAACGATTAACTTAGAATATCATCAATGGCTGGAGAGGACAGGTGGGAGTGGAATAAACAGTGATAACTTGAGCAGGTATTATTACTCCTCTCTCTCTCTCTCTCTCTCTCTCTCTCTCTCAACGTTAGTTACCAAAGTGTTATACAGGCACCTGTGGCACCAGTGGGAGCACCCCCCCCTCCATCACTTATTAGAGAGGCAGTCTATAATGGTTTGTGTATGTGGGTGGTTGTGGTGGTAAGGAGAGCATGAGCGGCTTGAAGGTGGGATTTGTGTGTGTGTACTTACCTAATTGTGGCTGCAGGGATCGATTCATAGCTCCTGGCCCCTGTGTGTGTGTTTTGAAGGTAAGGGTGGTGGTGGTGAAAGTGACAACCTCACCTAACTAGGTGGTGGTTGTGAGGTGTTTGCTGGGGACACCCAGGTGACGCACTTCCCCCGTGTGCGTAAACATGGAATGACGCTTTCACGTACGCATTACCGCCCCTCCCTCATCCCTCACACTACGCATTACCGCCCCTCCCTCATCCCTCACACTACGCATTACCGCCCCTCCCTCATCCCTCACACTACGCATTACCGCCCCTCCCTCATCCCTCACACTACGCATTACCGCCACTCCCTCATCCCTCACACTACGCATTACCGTCCCTCCCTCATCCCTCACACTACGTATTACCGCCCCTCCCTCATCCCTCACACTACGCATTACCGCCCCTCCCTCATCCCTCACACTACGCATTACCGCCCCTCCCACATCCCTCACACTACGCATTACCGCCCCTCCCTCATCCCTCACACTACGTATTACCGCCCCTCCCTCATCCCTCACACTACGCATTACCGCCCCTCCCTCATCCCTCACACTACGCATTACCGCCCCTCCCACATCCCTCACACTACGCATTACCGCCCCTCCCTCATCCCTCACACTACGCATTACCGCCCCTCCCACATCCCTCACACTACGCATTACCGCCCCTCCCTCATCCCTCACACTACGCATTACCGCCCCTCCCTCATCCCTCACACTACGCATTACCGCCCCTCCCACATCCCTCACACTACGCATTACCGCCCCTCCCACATCCCTCGCACTACGCATCCCCCCCAAACATGTGAGCAAGCCTGGACATGTGTGATATTAAGATTGACACGAGCTACCCAATTAACAAAGACACGTGTGTACCAGCTGTGACTACACCTACACACCAGCCAGTCCTGTGTCACCTGTTGATATAGACCTGAGGTCACCTGTTATCTGTTGATATTAACCCAAGGTCGCTTGTTATCTGTTGATATAGACCTATAGTCACCTGTTATTTGTTGATATAGACAAGGTCGTTTGTTATCTCTTGATATAGACCTAAGACTGAGGTTGTTGTTGTTGTAGTTGGTTACTCACTGAGGTTGTGTTGTTGTAGTTGGTTACTCACTGAGGTTGTGTTGTTGTAGTTGGTTACTCACTGAGGTTGTGTTGTTGTAGTTGGTTACTCACTGAGGTTGTGTTGTTGTAGTTGGTTACTCACTGAGGTTGTGTTGTTGTAGTTGGTTACTCACTGAGGTTGTGTTGTTGTAGTTGGTTACTCACTGAGGTTGTGTTATGGTTGGTTAATTCCACTGTTACTCACCTGAAAGAAGATATCATCCACGAGGCTGGCGTCTACCATAGCACTGTACTCTGGGGTCTTCAGTGTCTTCTGGTACTTCTGAAAAAGAAGAAAACAGGAAGATGTTAAGACGCCTCAAGCCTGGATGTCAAGACTCCAGCCAAGTAGACAGAAAGAAGATTTTAAGATTAAAGAGTAGAGGGAAGGAGGAGGAGACTGGAGGGAGGAAGAATAAGGAGAAATAAGAGAACATTACAGAGAGTTGACTCATGTTCTCTGGAACCGAGATACGGTATCCCCGCGGTCAAGTTTTATGTACAGTTTGCATAACTTTCCATATATAAGATATCAAACCATTGATAGAACAGTTTAAGAAGCTGGAATATTCCTATACACGAATATTTCCGTTTATGAATAACACAGTTAAAGTTCTGTCAGATATACGGGGAACATCTACTGTCTACATCTATTTATACATATTAATTACTGGAAACGGTAGACTGTACAAAATAACCTTATTAAAAGTTAGAACATATAACAGCTGCACTAAACTAATACAGTAAGCATCGAGTCTTAGATTTTTAAAAGTTGTTGCATCAGATATAAGGGCACGTATCAACACACTAAATTATCAACTGGTCATCATTAAACCGCTACGATGTTCCTACACTGCCAGGTTGGCAGGAGCTGACCAAGTGAAATGTGGCGGTAAGGTACCTGAGAGTTTTGTGTGACCACCACGACAATAACCAGGATTACTTCTATTTCCTACTCTTTTAGCTTTCTCCTGCTGTTGCTCCTCCTCTTCCTAGTTCTTCCTTTCCTCCTGCTGTTGTTGCTGCTTCTCTACTATTACATTTTCCCCTCAACAACATTGTTAATAAAGAGGTCTTAAAAATATCAACCTGGATGACTACTAATAAACTCACACTTAACACTGCCAAGACCTTCTACATTATGTCTGGCAGCAGGACAAGTAATGTTTAACTAAACATTATGATTAACAATACTTCTATCGCTAAACATAACAAGTGGAAAATTTCTGGGCCTGTTCCTTGACAGAAGCTTGAAATTCAACACCCACATCAAACACATTACAAAAAAGTGCCCAACACAGTTGGCATCCTCTTCAAGATACGTTATGTACCACAAACAGCACTACTTACACTATACTACACACTAATATACCCTTATGTTACCTACGCTATTTGTACCTGGACGTCCACAACAGCATATCACCTCAAGCCAACAATAACTCAACAAATGGCCGCACTACTAATGATCACACAGCTACTAATGATCACACAGCTACTAATGATCACACAGCTACTAATGATCACACAGCTACTAATGATCACACAGCTACGAATGATCACACAGCTACTAATGATCACAAAGCTACTAATGATCACACAGCTACTAATGATCACACAGCTACTAATGATCACACAGCTACTAATGATCACACAGCTACTAATGATCACACAGCTACTAATGATCACACAGCTACGAATGATCACACAGCTACTAATGATCACAAAGCTACTAATGATCACACAGCTACTAATGATCACACAGCTACTAATGATCACACAGCTACTAATGATCACACAGCTACTAATGATCACACAGCAACTAATGATCACACAGCTACGAATGATCACACAGCTACGAATGATCACACAGCTACGAATGATCACACAGCTACTAATGATCACACTACTACTAATGATCACACTGCTACTAATGATCACACAGCTACGAATGATCACACAGCTACGAATGATCACACAGCTACTAATGATCACACAGCTACGAATGATCACACAGCTACGAATGATCACACAGCTACGAATGATCACACAGCTACTAATGATCACACAGCTACTAATGATCACACAGCTACGAATGATCACACAGCTACTAATGATCACACTGCTACTAATGATCACACAGCTACTAATGATCACACACCTACTAATGATCACACAGCTACGAATGATCACACAGCTACTAATGATCACACAGCTACTAATGATCACACAGCTACGAATGATCACACAGCTACTAATGATCACACAGCTACTAATGATCACACAGCTAGGAATGATCACACAGCTACTAATGATCACACAGCTACGGAAGATCACACAGCTACTAATGATAGCACAGCTACTAATGATCACACAGCTACTAATGATCACACAGCTACTAATGATCACACAGCTACTAATGATCACACAGCTACTAATGATCACACAGCTACTAATGATCACACAACTACGAATGATCACACAATGATCACACAGCTAATAATGATCACACAGCTACTAATGATCACACACCTACTAATGATCACACAACTACGAATGATCACACAGCTACTAATGATCACACTTCTACTAATGATCACACAGCTACTAATGATCACACACCTACTAATGATCACACAGCTACGAATGATCACACAGCTACTAATGATCACACAGCTACTAATGATCACACTGCTACTAATGATCACACAGCTACGAATGATCACACAGCTACTAATGATCACACAGCTACTAATGATCACACAACTACTAATGATCACACAGCTACGAATGATCACACAGCTACTAATGATCACACAGCTACTAATGATCACACAGCTACGAATGATCACACAGCTACGAATGATCACACAGCTACTAATGATCATACAACTACTAATGATCACACAGCTACGAATGATCACATAGCTACTAATGATCACACAGCTACTAATGATCACACAGCTACTAATAATGATCACACAGCTACGAATGATCACACAGCTACGAATGATCACATAGCTACTAATGATCACACAGCTTCTAATGATCACACAGCTACTAATGATCACACAGCTAATAATGATCACACAGCTACTAATGATCACACAGCTACGAGTGATCACACTGCTACTAATGATCACACACCTACTAATGATCGCACAGCTACTAATGATCACACAGCTACTAATGATCACACAGCTACTAATGATCACATACCTACTAATGATCGCACAGCTACTAATGATCACACAGCTACTAATGATCACACAGCTACTAATGATCACACAGCTACTAATGATCACACAGCTACTAATGATCACACAGCTACGAATGATCACACAGCTACTAATGATCACACAGCTACGAATGATCACACAGCTACTAATGATCACACAGCTACTAATGATCACACAGCTACTAATGATCACACAACTACGAATGATCACACAATGATCACACAGCTACTAATGATCACACAGCTACTAATGATCACACAGCTACGAATGATCACACAGCTACTAATGATCACACAGCTACTAATGATCACACAGCTACGAATGATCACACAGCTACTAATGATCACAAAGCTACTAATGATCACACAGCTACGAATGATCACACAGCTAATAATGATCACACTGCTACTAATGATCACACAGCTACGAATGATCACACAGCTACTAATGATCACACACCTACTAATGATCACACAGCTACGAATGATCACACAGCTAATAATGATCACACTGCTACTAATGATCACACAGCTACTAATGATCACACACCTAATGATCACACAGCTACTAATGATCACACTGCTACTAATGATCACACAGCTACTAATGATCACACTGCTACTAATGATCACACAGCTACGAATGGTCACACAGCTACTAATGATCACACTGCTACTAATGATCACACTGCTACTAATGATCACACAGCTACGAATGGTCACACAGCTACTAATGATCACACTGCTACTAATGATCACACAGCTACGAATGATCACACAGCTACTAATGATCACACAGCTACTAATGATCACACACCTACTAATGATCACACAGCTACTAATGATCACACAGCTACTAATGATCACACAGCTACTAATGATCACACAGCTACTAATGATCACACTGCTACTAATGATCACACAGCTACGAATGATCACACAGCTACGAATGATCACACAGCTACTAATGATCACACACCTACTAATGATCACACAGCTACTAATGATCACACAGCTACTAATGATCACACACCTACTAATGATCAAACAGCTACTGATGATCACACTGCTACTAATAATCACACTGCTACTAATGATCACACACCTACTAATGATCACACAGCTACTAATGATCACACTGCTACTAATGATCACAAACCTAATGATCACACAGCTACTAATGATCACACAGCTACTAATGATCACACAGCTACTAATGATCACACAGCTACTAATGATCACACTGCTACTAATAATCACACTGCTACTAATGATCACACACCTACTAATGATCACACAGCTACTAATGATCACACTGCTACTAATGATCACACACCTACTAATGATCACACTGCTACTAATGATCACACAGCTACTAATGATCACACAGCTACTAATGATCACACTGCTACTAATGATCACACTGCTACTAATGATCACACAGCTACGAATGATCACACAGCTGCTAATGATCACACAGCTACTAATGATCACATAGCTACTAATGATCACACAGCTACTAATGATCACACAGCTACTAATGATCACACAGCTACTAATGATCACACAGCTACTAATGATCACACAGCTACGAATGATCACACAGCTACTAATGATCACACAGCTACTAATGATCACACAGCTACTAATGATCACACAGCTACTAATGATCACACAGCTACTAATGATCACACAGCTACTAATGATCACACAGCTACTAATGATCACACAGCTACGAATGATCACACAGCTACTAATGATCACACAGCTACTAATGATCACACAGCTACTAATGATCACACAGCTACTAATGATCACACAGCTACTAATGATCACACACCTACTAATGATCAAACAGCTACTAATGATCACACTGCTACTAATAATCACACTGCTACTAATGATCACACAGCTACTAATGATCACACAGCTAATAATGATCACACAGCTACTAATGATCACACAGCTACGAGTGATCACACTGCTACTAATGATCACACACCTACTAATGATCGCACAGCTACTAATGATCACACAGCTACTAATGATCACACAGCTACTAATGATCACATACCTACTAATGATCGCACAGCTACTAATGATCACACAGCTACTAATGATCACACAGCTACTAATGATCACACAGCTACTAATGATCACACAGCTACTAATGATCACACAGCTACGAATGATCACACAGCTACTAATGATCACACAGCTACGAATGATCACACAGCTACTAATGATCACACAGCTACTAATGATCACACAGCTACTAATGATCACACAACTACGAATGATCACACAATGATCACACAGCTACTAATGATCACACAGCTACTAATGATCACACAGCTACGAATGATCACACAGCTACTAATGATCACACAGCTACTAATGATCACACAGCTACGAATGATCACACAGCTACTAATGATCACAAAGCTACTAATGATCACACAGCTACGAATGATCACACAGCTAATAATGATCACACTGCTACTAATGATCACACAGCTACGAATGATCACACAGCTACTAATGATCACACACCTACTAATGATCACACAGCTACGAATGATCACACAGCTAATAATGATCACACTGCTACTAATGATCACACAGCTACTAATGATCACACACCTAATGATCACACAGCTACTAATGATCACACTGCTACTAATGATCACACAGCTACTAATGATCACACTGCTACTAATGATCACACAGCTACGAATGGTCACACAGCTACTAATGATCACACTGCTACTAATGATCACACTGCTACTAATGATCACACAGCTACGAATGGTCACACAGCTACTAATGATCACACTGCTACTAATGATCACACAGCTACGAATGATCACACAGCTACTAATGATCACACAGCTACTAATGATCACACACCTACTAATGATCACACAGCTACTAATGATCACACAGCTACTAATGATCACACAGCTACTAATGATCACACAGCTACTAATGATCACACTGCTACTAATGATCACACAGCTACGAATGATCACACAGCTACGAATGATCACACAGCTACTAATGATCACACACCTACTAATGATCACACAGCTACTAATGATCACACAGCTACTAATGATCACACACCTACTAATGATCAAACAGCTACTGATGATCACACTGCTACTAATAATCACACTGCTACTAATGATCACACACCTACTAATGATCACACAGCTACTAATGATCACACTGCTACTAATGATCACAAACCTAATGATCACACAGCTACTAATGATCACACAGCTACTAATGATCACACAGCTACTAATGATCACACAGCTACTAATGATCACACTGCTACTAATAATCACACTGCTACTAATGATCACACACCTACTAATGATCACACAGCTACTAATGATCACACTGCTACTAATGATCACACACCTACTAATGATCACACTGCTACTAATGATCACACAGCTACTAATGATCACACAGCTACTAATGATCACACTGCTACTAATGATCACACTGCTACTAATGATCACACAGCTACGAATGATCACACAGCTGCTAATGATCACACAGCTACTAATGATCACATAGCTACTAATGATCACACAGCTACTAATGATCACACAGCTACTAATGATCACACAGCTACTAATGATCACACAGCTACTAATGATCACACAGCTACGAATGATCACACAGCTACTAATGATCACACAGCTACTAATGATCACACAGCTACTAATGATCACACAGCTACTAATGATCACACAGCTACTAATGATCACACAGCTACTAATGATCACACAGCTACTAATGATCACACAGCTACGAATGATCACACAGCTACTAATGATCACACAGCTACTAATGATCACACAGCTACTAATGATCACACAGCTACTAATGATCACACAGCTACTAATGATCACACACCTACTAATGATCAAACAGCTACTAATGATCACACTGCTACTAATAATCACACTGCTACTAATGATCACACACCTACTAATGATCACACAGCTACTAATGATCACACTGCTACTAATGATCACACACCTAATGATCACACAGCTACTAATGATCACACAGCTACTAATGATCACACAGCTACTAATGATCACACAGCTACTAATGATCACACTGCTACTAATAATCACACTGCTACTAATGATCACACACCTACTAATGATCACACAGCTACTAATGATCACACTGCTACTAATGATCACACACCTACTAATGATCACACTGCTACTAATGATCACACAGCTACAAATGATCACACAGCTACTAATGATCACACTGCTACTAATGATCACACTGCTACTAATGATCACACAGCTACGAATGATCACACAGCTGCTAATGATCACACAGCTACTAATGATCACATAGCTACTAATGATCACACAGCTACGAATGATCACACAGCTACTAATGATCACACAGCTAAGAATGAGCACACAGCTACGAATGATCACACAGCTACTAATGATCACACAGCTACTAATGATCACACAGCTACGAATGATCACACAGCTACTAATGATCACACGGCTAAGAATGATCACACAGCTACTAATGATCACACAGCTACTAATGATCACACTGCTACTAATGATCACACAGCTACGAATAATCACACAGCTACTAATGATCACACAGCTACTAATGATCACACAGCTACTAATGATCACACAGCTACTAATGATCACACAGCTACGAATGATCACACTGCTACTAATGATCACACAGCTACTAATGATCACACAGCTACTAATGATCACACAGCTACTAATGATCACACAGCTACTAATGATCACACAGCTACTAATGATCACACAGCTACTAATGATCACACAGCTACTAATGATCACACAGCTACGAATGATCACACAGCTACTAATGATCACACAGCTACTAATGATCACACAGCTACTAATGATCACACAGCTACTAATGATCACACAGCTACTAATGATCACACAGCTACTAATGATCACACAGCTACTAATGATCACACAGCTACTAATGATCACACAGCTACGAATGATCACACAGCTACTAATGATCACACAGCTACTAATGATCACACAGCTACTAATGATCACACAGCTACTAATGATCACACAGCTACTAATGATCACACAGCTACGAATGATCACACAGCTACTAATGATCACACAGCTACTAATGATCACACAGCTACTAATGATCACACAGCTACTAATGATCACACAGCTACTAATGATCACACAGCTACTAATGATCACACAGCTACTAATGATCACACAACTACGAATGATCACACAATGATCACACAGCTACTAATGATCACACAGCTACTAATGATCACACAGCTACTAATGATCACACAGCTACTAATGATCACACAGCTACTAATGATCACACAGCTACGAAAGATCACACAGCTACTAATGATAGCACAGCTACTAATGATCACACAGCTACTAATGATCACACAGCTACTAATGATCACACAGCTACTAATGATCACACAGCTACTAATGATCACACAGCTACTAATGATCACACAGCTACTAATGATCACACAGCTACGAATGATCACACAGCTACTAATGATCACACAGCTACTAATGATCACACAGCTACTAATGATCACACAGCTACTAATGATCACACAGCTACTAATGATCACACAGCTACTAATGATCACACAACTACGAATGATCACACAATGATCACACAGCTACTAATGATCACACAGCTACTAATGATCACACAGCTACTAATGATCACACAGCTACTAATGATCACACAGCTACTAATGATCACACAGCTACTAATGATCACACAGCTACTAATGATCACACAGCTATTAATGATCACACAGCTACTAATGATCACACTGCTACTAATGATCACACAACTACGAATGATCACACAGCTACTAATGATCACACAGCTACTAATGATCACACTGCTACTAATGATCACACAGCTACGAATGATCACACAGCTACTAATGATCACACAGCTACTAATGATCACACAGCTACTAATGATCACACAGCTACTAATGATCACACAGCTACTAATGATCACACAGCTACTAATGATCACACAGCTACTAATGATCACACAGCTACTAATGATCACACAGCTACTAATGATCACACAGCTACTAATGATCACACAGCTACTAATGATCACACAGCTTCTAATGATCACACAGCTACTAATGATCACACAGCTACTAATGATCACACAGCTACTAATGATCACACAACTACGAATGATCACACAATGATCACACAGCTACTAATGATCACACAGCTTCTAATGATCACACAGCTTCTAATGATCACACAGCCACTAATGATCACACAGCTACTAATGATCACACAGCTACTAATGATCACACAACTACGAATGATCACACAATGATCACACAGCTACTAATGATCACACAGCTACTAATGATCACACAGCTACTAATGATCACACAGCTACTAATGATCACACAACTACGAATGATCACACAATGATCACACAGCTACTAATGATCACACAGCTACTAATGATCACACAGCTACTAATGATCACACAACTACGAATGATCACACAATGATCACACAGCCACTAATGATCACACAACTACGAATGATCACACAATGATCACACAGCTACTAATGATCACACAGCTACTAATGATCACACAGCTACTAATGATCACACAGCTACTAATGATCACACAGCTACTAATGATCACACAGCTACTAATGATCACACAGCTACTAATGATCACACAGCTACTAATGATCACACAGCTACTAATGATCACACAGCTACTAATGATCACACAACTACGAATGATCACACAATGATCACACAGCCACTAATGATCACACAACTACGAATGATCACACAGCTACTAATGATCACACAACTACGAATGATCACACAATGATCACACAGCCACTAATGATCACACAACTACGAATGATCACACAATGATCACACAGCTACTAATGATCACACAGCTACTAATGATCACACAGCTACTAATGATCACACAGCTACTAATGATCACACAGCTACTAATGATCACACAGCTACTAATGATCACACAGCTACTAATGATCACACAGCTACTAATGATCACACAGCTACTAATGATCACACAGCTACTAATGATCACACAGCTACTAATGATCACACAGCTACTAATGATCACACAGCTACTAATGATCACACAGCTACTAATGATCACACAGCTACTAATGATCACACAGCTACTAATGATCACACAGCTACTAATGATCACACAGCTACTAATGATCACACAGCTACTAATGATCACACAGCTACTAATGATCACACAGCTACTAATGATCACACAGCTACTAATGATCACACAGCTACTAATGATCACACAGCTTCTAATGATCACACAGCTACTAATGATCACACAGCTACTAATGATCACACAGCTACTAATGATCACACAACTACGAATGATCACACAATGATCACACAGCTACTAATGATCACACAGCTTCTAATGATCACACAGCTACTAATGATCACACAACTACTAATGATCACACAGCCACTAATGATCACACAGCTACTAATGATCACACAGCTACTAATGATCACAAAGCTACTAATGATCACACAGCCACTAATGATCACACAGCTACTAATGATCACACAGCTACTAATGATCACACAGCTACTAATGATCACAAAGCTACTAATGATCACACAGCCACTAATGATCACACAACTACTAATGATCACACAGCTACTAATGATCACACAACTACTAATGATCACACAGCCACTAATGATCACACAGCTACTAATGATCACACAGCTACTAATGATCACAAAGCTACTAATGATCACACAGCCACTAATGATCACACAGCTACTAATGATCACACAGCTACTAATGATCACAAAGCTACTAATGATCACACAGCTACTAATGATCACACAACTACTAATGATCACACAGCCACTAATGATCACACAGCTACTAATGATCACACAACTACTAATGATCACACAGCTACTAATGATCACACAGCTACTAATGATCACACAGCTACTAATGATCACAAAGCTACTAATGATCACACAGCTACTAATGATCACACAGCTACTAATGATCACAAAGCTACTAATGATCACACAGCCACTAATGATCACACAACTACTAATGATCACACAGCTACTAATGATCACACAGCTACTAATGATCACACAGCTACTAATGATCACACAGCTACTAATGATCACACAGCTACTAATGATCACAAAGCTACTAATGATCACACAGCCACTAATGATCACACAACTACTAATGATCACACAGCTACTAATGATCACACAGCTACTAATGATCACACAGCTACTAATGATCACAAAGCTACTAATGATCACACAGCCACTAATGATCACACAGCTACTAATGATCACACAGCTACTAATGATCACAAAGCTACTAATGATCACACAGCTACTAATGATCACACAACTACTAATGATCACACAGCCACTAATGATCACACAGCTACTAATGATCACACAACTACTAATGATCACACAGCTACTAATGATCACACAGCTACTAATGATCACACAGCTACTAATGATCACAAAGCTACTAATGATCACACAGCTACTAATGATCACACAGCTACTAATGATCACACAGCTACTAATGATCACACAGCTACTAATGATCACACAGCTACGAATGATCACACAGCTACTAATGATCACACAGCTACTAATGATCACAAAGCTACTAATGATCACACAGCTACTAATGATCACACAGCTACTAATGATCACACAGCTACTAATGATCACACAGCTACTAATGATCACACAGCTACTAATGATCACACAGCTACGAATGATCACACAGCTACTAATGATCACACAGCTACTAATGATCACAAAGCTACTAATGATCACACAGCTACTAATGATCACACAGCTACTAATGATCACACAGCTACTAATGATCACACAGCTACTAATGATCACACAGCTACTAATGATCACACAGCTACGAATGATCACACAGCTACTAATGATCACACAGCTACTAATGATCACAAAGCTACTAATGATCACACAGCTACTAATGATCACACAGCTACTAATGATCACAAAGCTACTAATGATCACACAGCTACGAATGATCACACAGCTACTAATGATCACACAGCTACGAATGATCACACAGCTACTAATGATCACACAGCTACGAATGATCACACAGCTACGAATGATCACACAGCTACTAATGATCACACAGCTACGAATGATCACAAAGCTACTAATGATCACACAGCTACTAATGATCACACAGCTACTAATGATCACACAGCCACTAATGATCACACAACTACTAATGATCACACAGCTACTAATGATCACACAGCTACTAATGATCACACAGCTACTAATGATCACACAGCTACGAATGATCACACAGCTACTAATGATCACACAGCTACGAATGATCACACAGCTACTAATGATCACAAAGCTACTAATGATCACACAGCTACTAATGATCACACAGCCACTAATGATCACACAACTACTAATGATCACACAGCTACTAATGATCACACAGCTACTAATGATCACACAGCTACTAATGATCACACAGCTACGAATGATCACACAGCTACTAATGATCACACAGCTACGAATGATCACACAGCTACTAATGATCACAAAGCTACTAATGATCACACAGCTACTAATGATCACACAGCTACTAATGATCACACAGCTACTAATGATCACAAAGCTACTAATGATCACACAGCTACTAATGATCACAAAGCTACTAATGATCACACAGCCACTAATGATCACACAGCTACTAATGATCACACAGCTACTAATGATCACAAAGCTACTAATGATCACACAGCTACTAATGATCACACAACTACTAATGATCACACAGCCACTAATGATCACACAGCTACTAATGATCACACAACTACTAATGATCACACAGCTACTAATGATCACACAGCTACTAATGATCACACAGCTACTAATGATCACAAAGCTACTAATGATCACACAGCTACTAATGATCACACAGCTACTAATGATCACACAGCTACTAATGATCACACAGCTACTAATGATCACACAGCTACGAATGATCACACAGCTACTAATGATCACACAGCTACTAATGATCACAAAGCTACTAATGATCACACAGCTACTAATGATCACACAGCTACTAATGATCACACAGCTACTAATGATCACACAGCTACTAATGATCACACAGCTACTAATGATCACACAGCTACGAATGATCACACAGCTACTAATGATCACACAGCTACTAATGATCACAAAGCTACTAATGATCACACAGCTACTAATGATCACACAGCTACTAATGATCACACAGCTACTAATGATCACACAGCTACTAATGATCACACAGCTACTAATGATCACACAGCTACGAATGATCACACAGCTACTAATGATCACACAGCTACTAATGATCACAAAGCTACTAATGATCACACAGCTACTAATGATCACACAGCTACTAATGATCACAAAGCTACTAATGATCACACAGCTACGAATGATCACACAGCTACTAATGATCACACAGCTACGAATGATCACACAGCTACTAATGATCACACAGCTACGAATGATCACACAGCTACGAATGATCACACAGCTACTAATGATCACACAGCTACGAATGATCACAAAGCTACTAATGATCACACAGCTACTAATGATCACACAGCTACTAATGATCACACAGCCACTAATGATCACACAACTACTAATGATCACACAGCTACTAATGATCACACAGCTACTAATGATCACACAGCTACTAATGATCACACAGCTACGAATGATCACACAGCTACTAATGATCACACAGCTACGAATGATCACACAGCTACTAATGATCACAAAGCTACTAATGATCACACAGCTACTAATGATCACACAGCCACTAATGATCACACAACTACTAATGATCACACAGCTACTAATGATCACACAGCTACTAATGATCACACAGCTACTAATGATCACACAGCTACGAATGATCACACAGCTACTAATGATCACACAGCTACGAATGATCACACAGCTACTAATGATCACAAAGCTACTAATGATCACACAGCTACTAATGATCACACAGCTACTAATGATCACACAGCTACTAATGATCACACAGCTACTAATGATCACACAGCTACTAATGATCACAAAGCTACTAATGATCACACAGCTACTAATGATCACACAGCTACTAATGATCACACAGCTACTAATGATCACACAGCTACTAATGATCACACAGCTACTAATGATCACAAAGCTACTAATGATCACACAGCTACTAATGATCACACAGCTACTAATGATCACACAGCTACTAATGATCACAAAGCTACTAATGATCACACAGCCACTAATGATCACACAGCTACTAATGATCACACAGCTACTGCCAGGCAATATCCTCCCCAACTCTTCACAAAACTTTACCCACTTACTATACACTTACTATACACTTACTATACACTTACTATACACTTACTATACACTTACTATACACTTACTATACACTTACTATACAAAATATTTAGTCTTTCTACTGTGCGTTCTATGTATATAGAACAATAAATTCTATTATTAATCCTGACCTGAAGCACCTGATGTTTGCAACAGAACCCACGGACATAATACTATAACAGTCCCCATGTCGCATTTTTAAAAGGACCCAAAATCTGGAACTCCCTGCCAGAAATCTGGAACTCCCTGCCAGAAATCTGGAACTCCCTGCCAGAAATCTGGAACTCCCTTCCAGAAATCTGGAACTCCCTGCCAGAAATCTGGAACTCCCTGCCAGAAATCTGGAACTCCCTGCCAGAAATCTGGAACTCCCTGCCAGAAATCTGGAACTCCCTTCCAGAAATCTGGAACTCCCTGCCAGAAATCTGGAACTCCCTTCCAGAAATCTGGAACTCCCTTCCAGAAATCTGGAACTCCCTGCTAGAAATCTGGAACTCCCTGCCAGAAATCTGGAACTCCCTGCCAGAAATCTGGAACTCCCTGCCAGAAATCTGGAACTCCCTTCCAGAAATCTGGAACTCCCTTCCAGAAATCTGGAACTCCCTGCTAGAAATCTGGAACTTCCTGCCAGAAATCTGGAACTCCCTGCCAGAAATCTGGAACTCCCTGCCAGAAATCTGGAACTCCCTGCCAAAATCTGGAACTCCCTGCCAGAAATCTGGAACTCCCTGCCAGAAATCTGGAACTCCCTGCCAGAAATCTGGAACTCCCTGCTAGAAATCTGGAACTCCCTGCCAGAAATCTGGAACTCCCTGCCAGAAATCTGGAACTCCCTTCCAGAAATCTGGAACTCCCTTCCAGAAATCTGGAACTCCCTGCTAGAAATCTGGAACTTCCTGCCAGAAATCTGGAACTCCCTGCCAGATATCTGGAACTCCCTGCCAGAAATCTGGAACTCCCTGCCAAAATCTGGAACTCCCTGCCAGAAATCTGGAACTCCCTGCCAGAAATCTGGAACTCCCTGCCAGAAATCTGGAACTCCCTGCTAGAAATCTGGAACTCCCTGCCAGAAATCTGGAACTCCCTGACAGAAATCTGGAACTCCCTGCCAGAAATCTGGAACTCCCTGCCAGAAATCTGGAACTCCCTGCCAGAAATCTGGAACTCCCTGCCAGAAATCTGGAACTCCCTGCCAGAAATCTGGAACTCCCTGCTAGAAATCTGGAACTCCCTGCCAGAAATCTGAAACTCCCTGCCAGAAATCTGGAACTCCCTGCTAGAAATCTGGAACTCCCTGCCAGAAATCTGGAACTCCCTGCCAGAAATCTGGAACTCCCTGCCAGAAATCTGGAATTCCCTGTCAGAAATCTGGAACTCCCTGCCAGAAATCTGGAACTCCCTGTCAGAAATCTGGAACTCCCTGCCAGAAATCTGGAACTCCCTGTCAGAAATCTGGAACTCCCTGCCAGAAATCTGGAACTCCCTGTCAGAAATCTGGAACTCCCTGCCAGAAATCTGGAACTCCCTGCCAGAAATCTGGAACTCCCTGCCAGAAATCTGGAACTCCCTGCCAGAAATCTGGAACTCCCTGCCAGAAATCTGGAACTCCCTCCCAGAAATCTGTAACTCCCTGCCAGAAATCTGGAACTCCCTGCCAGAAATCTGGAACTCCCTGCCAGAAATCTGGAACTCCCTGCCAGAAATCTGGAACTCCCTGCCAGAAATCTGGAACTCCCTGCCAGAAATCTGGAACTCCCTGTCAGAAATCTGGAACTCCCTGCCAGAAATCTGGAACTCCCTGTCAGAAATCTGGAACTCCCTGCCAGAAATCTGGAACTCCCTGTCAGAAATCTGGAACTCCCTGCCAGAAATCTGGAACTCCCTGCCAGAAATCTGGAACTCCCTGCCAGAAATCTGGAACTCCCTGCCAGAAATCTGGAACTCCCTGCCAGAAATCTGGAACTCCCTCCCAGAAATCTGTAACTCCCTGCCAGAAATCTGGAACTCCCTGCCAGAAATCTGGAACTCCCTGCCAGAAATCTGGAACTCTCTGCCAGAAATCTGGAACTCCCTGCCAGAAATCTGGAACTCCCTGCCAGAAATCTCCAGAGCCTCAGTATCTGCCAGCATCTTTAAAATTATCGTAAAAAAAACTTACCCTAATATATCCTAACAACAGCTAAATATGATAAATAAGTTAAAAAGTGTGAATATGGTAAACAATTCTCTGAACCGTAAACATGTAAGACACTGCATATTGTTTCTCTCATTACCACAAGTGTTGTAATCATTATATAATCACTATAACAGTTAAATATGATAAATGTGGGTTAAAATATGTTAATATGCTAAGGAGTTCTCTTGTGTTCCATGTAATTCCAAAATTTATTGTTTATGAACCCCAGGAGACCGTATATATAAGAAATCAATTAGCTATTGCCATTTTAGTCTTAGGCAGGCTTCAGCTTGCCTGAAATGTCTGAAATGTTCTGCATAGCAATGGGTGTTCTAATTGCACACCAAAATGTCACCATCTCTGTACAAATATTGTATCATGTTAAATAAAGATCATTATTACTCCTGTTCTCCATACTTCTTCATTTTCTCCTTTTCAACTCCCTCTTCTTGCAGCTGGTACATCTCAGAATATATGTTATATATACTGCTATAAGGTGTTTTATATGTCTCGCGCTCAGCAGACGGAGGATCAAACCTCCACCACCTCTTGTGATGAGTGACTCACATGGGTTTAGCGCTTAACACTAATTTTATCATTATTATTATTATTATTATTATTATTATTATTATTATTATTATTATTATTATTATTAATATTCTGGGAGTAGTAAGACTCGAAACTCATCAAAGGTAAAGGTATATCAAAGGTACCATCCTTGACGATCTGACGATCTAGTGTATCTCTGGCACTATCCTTGACGACCGGGTGTATCACTGGTGCCATCCTTGACGACCTGGTACATCTCTGGCACCTCCTCGTGGCGACCTGGTGAATCTCTGGCAACATCCTGGATGACCTGGTCCGTCTCAAGAGGACAAGTCAAGACTCAGTCAGTCGTAACAGACATGACTCCGTCACGTCGAACACAAGGCTCCCTGAGATGTGTGGTGATGTGAGGTGTAAATGTAAGTGTTGCAGGTGTGTTGGGTGTGGTAAAAGTTGCAAGTGTTACATGTGCTGGAGGGTATGTGGTTATATATCTTAGAAATACCTTTAATGAATCTTAGGAGTTTTCTCTACTTCAGCATCCCGGCCCTGGGCCAAGCTTGTCTGATGCTTGTCTGGTCAACCAAGCTGTTGCTGCTGGCACCCTGCTGGCCTACACATTTATAACAGCCTGGATAATCTGACCTTTAGCTGAGGTACTTGTCCAGCTTCTTCTTGAAGACTTGTACACTTGTCCCAGCAGTGTTTCTGATATCTTCTGGTAAGATGTTGAAAACAGTCTGGGACTACGGATGTTGACACAACGTTCTCTTATTGTGCCCACGGTGCCCCTAATTGTCTCTGGGTTTATTTTGCACTTCCTCTCATATCTCTCACTGCAGCATGTTGTTATGGCAGTGGGCGCATTAGAGACAAGACCCCTCAAGCACTCTCCACGTATGCATTGTCATGTGTGTCTCTCTCTCCTCCGATCTAGAGAATCTAAGAATCTAAGGCATTTCCGGTAATTTAAATGCATTATTAGCTCTATGTGGACAGTAAGTGATCTTTGAATCTGTGTTCCAGCTCTGATATCTCTCCTGCCCTGACCACAGAGGTCAACACTGAAGCACAAACTATTATCTGATCAACTGGACGCTTGTTGCTATTGGCCTGCAGGCCACTAACAGACTATCACAGTCTAGCTGATCTAAAAGGGTTGAATACCATGCAAGGGAATCGAATACTGCATAAAAAGAGATTGAATACCATTTTATTTTGCTACTGACCGTGAGGAGGAAGTTGAGGTTGTCGACGTAGTTCCTCTCAGTGTCGTGTAGTTCTCCCACCACGTGAGCCCGTGTGTCCTGTCCGGGGAGAAAAATACCTCATTATATGTATATACAAACAGTTACAATCATATGTACCTTAATAATTATAACCATAATTTTTAAAGGGGTGGGACAGGTAAGCCAGCGGAAGGTCTCGGTCAGATGACCAAAAGCTTCAGCTGCGGGCCCTCAATGTCAGGAAACACTTGTCCAGTTTCCTGACAAACCTTACCTAACCTCAGTATGGTGGTCAGCCATAGCAGACAGGATTAGTATGGTGGTCAATCATGGTAGACAGGATCTGTATGATGGTGAATCATGGTGGACATGATTAGTATGGTGGTGACTCAGGGTGGACAGCATTAGTATGGTAGTAAATCATGGTGGACAGCATTAATATGACAGTGAATCATGGTGGACAGCATTAATATGACAGTGAATCATGGTGGACAGCATTAGTATGGTGGTGAATCATGGTGGACAACATTAATATGGTAGTGAATCATGGTGGACAACATTAGTATGGTAGTAAATCATGGTGGACAACATTACTATGGTGGTGAATCATGGTGGACAACATTAGTATGGTTGTGAATCATGGTGGAC
Source organism: Cherax quadricarinatus (assembly GCF_038502225.1). NCBI lineage: Eukaryota > Metazoa > Arthropoda > Malacostraca > Decapoda > Parastacidae > Cherax > Cherax quadricarinatus. The sequence continues at coordinate 20,870,548 of NC_091300.1, read as the reverse complement.
AGCATTAGTATGGTTGTGAATCATGGTGGACAACATTAGTATGGTAGTGAATCATGGTGGACAACATTAGTATGGTTGTGAATTATGGTGGACAACATTAATATGGTAGTGAATCATGGTGGACAACATTAGTATGGTAGTGAATAATGGTGGACAACATTAGTATGGTAGTGAATCATGGTGGACAACATTAGTATGGTAGCGAATCATGGTGGACAACATTAGTATGGTAGTGAATCATGGTGGACAACATTAGTATGGTAGTGAATCATGGTGGACAACATTAGTATGGTAGTGAATCATGGTGGACAACATTAGTATGGTAGTGAATCATGGTGGACAACATTAGTATGGTGATGATTCATGGTGGACAACATTAGTATGGTAGTGAATCATGGTGGACAACATTAGTATGGTAGTGAATCATGGTGGACAACATTAGTATGGTGATGATTCATGGTGGACAACATTAGTATGGTAGTGAATCATGGTGGACAACATTAGTATGGTAGTGAATCATGGTGGACAACATTAGTATGGTAGTGAATCATGGTGGACAACATTAGTATGGTGATGATTCATGGTGGACAACATAAGTATGGTAGTGAATCATGGTGGACAACATTAGTATGGTAGTGAATCATGGTGGACAACATTAGTATGGTAGTGAATCATGGTGGACAACATTAGTATGGTAGTGAATCATGGTGGACAACATTAGTATGGTAGTGAATCATGGTGGACAACATTAGTATGGTGGTGAATCATGGTGGACAACATTAGTATGGCGGTGATTCATGGTGGACAACATTAGTATGGTGATGATTCATGGTGGACAACATTAGTATGGTGATGAATCATGGTGGACAACATTAGTATGGTGGTGAATCATGGTGGACAACATTAGTATGGTGGTGAATCATGGTGGACAACATTAGTATGGTGGTGAATCATGGTGGACAACATTAGTATTGTGATGAATCATGGTGGACAACATTAGTATGGTGATGAATCATGGTGGACAACATTAGTATGGTGGTGAATCATGGTGGACAACATTAGTATGGTGGTGAATCATGGTGGACAACATTAGTATGGTGGTGAATCATGGTGGACAACATTAGTATGGTAGTAAATCATGGTGGACAACATTACTATGGTGGTGAATCATGGTGGACAACATTAGTATGGTTGTGAATCATGGTGGACAGCATTAGTATGGTTGTGAATCATGGTGGACAACATTAGTATGGTTGTGAATTATGGTGGACAACATTAATATGGTAGTGAATCATGGTGGACAACATTAGTATGGTAGTGAATAATGGTGGACAACATTAGTATGGTAGTGAATCATGGTGGACAACATTAGTATGGTAGCGAATCATGGTGGACAACATTAGTATGGTAGTGAATCATGGTGGACAACATTAGTATGGTAGTGAATCATGGTGGACAACATTACTATGGTGGTGAATCATGGTGGACAACATTAGTATGGTAGTGAATCATGGTGGACAACATTAGTATGGTGATGATTCATGGTGGACAACATTAGTATGGTAGTGAATCATGGTGGACAACATTAGTATGGTAGTGAATCATGGTGGACAACATTAGTATGGTGATGATTCATGGTGGACAACATAAGTATGGTAGTGAATCATGGTGGACAACATTAGTATGGTAGTGAATCATGGTGGACAACATTAGTATGGTAGTGAATCATGGTGGACAACATTAGTATGGTAGTGAATCATGGTGGACAACATTAGTATGGTAGTGAATCATGGTGGACAACATTAGTATGGTGGTGAATCATGGTGGACAACATTAGTATGGCGGTGATTCATGGTGGACAACATTAGTATGGTGATGAATCATGGTGGACAACATTAGTATGGTGATGATTCATGGTGGACAACATTAGTATGGTGATGAATCAGGGTGGACAACATTAGTATGGTGATGAATCATGGTGGACAACATTAGTATGGTGGTGAATCATGGTGGACAACATTAGTATGGTGGTGAATCATGGTGGACAACATTAGTATGGTGGTGAATCATGGTGGACAACATTAGTATGGTGGTGAATCATGGTGGACAACATTAGTATGGTGATGAATCATGGTGGACAACATTAGTATGGTGGTGAATCATGGTGGACAACATTAGTATGGTGGTGAATCATGGTGGACAACATTAGTATGGTGGTGAATCATGGTGGACAACATTAGTATGGTGGTGAATCATGGTGGACAACATTAGTATGGTGGTGAATCATGGTCAGCACATTCAACCATTTTCACAGAACGGATGGAAAGCAGCAGCAGATTCACTGACAGCTGAGTTGAAGGTTCACTCAGCAGTGACTGTACCAAGAAGACTGGCACTTGTGTGGCTGCTGACAACCACAAGACAACACTAACCACCACTACCACCACCCCACTAACCACCACCACTCTAATAACCACCACCACCCCAATAACCACCACCACCCCAATAACCACCACCACCCCAATAACCACCACCACCCCAATAACCACTAACCACCGCCGTTCACACAACTAGATTCACAAGAAGAAATAATCTCCTAATTGGCTACAATATAGCATGGCACTGGGTCCTTAGCGAAGATCATGTCAGTCGTAGATTTCCAGCGATCTCCAGTGAGGACTCTGTGTGTTCAGTTTCCTACACACACACACACACACACACAGTGTAACTTTTATTGAGGCGTTATGCATATTTTTAATTAATTTATCTCCCTTTCTCCCTCCTTTCCACTCTCTCCCTCTCTTCTACTTCGTCCCTCTCTCCCTCCCTCCATTTCTCCCTCTCCTTGTTGACATGGACCCAGCATTTAAATGTCGCGAAATATATATACGCGCGCGTGGTGTGTGTGTGTGTGTGTGTGTGTGGTGACCCAGTTAGGTTTCCAGGGGTCAGTTCACAGTTCCAGGCATGGCCTCGTATATCGACCCACTTTACTGTTGACTAGTCCTCAGGACTAACGGCTCATACCTGCTCTTGATGCTGCGTGTGGTGCCTGCCTCCATTAAGTCTTTATCTACCTTCACTCGATCATAACCTGGAACTTTAAGAGTAACTTTACGTCACTGTGTCTGAGCTGTGTCTGAACTGTGTCTGAGCTGTGTCTGAACTGTGTCTGAGCTGTGTCTCAGCTGTGTCTCAGTTGTGTCTGAACTGTGTCTGAACTGTGTCTCAGCTGTGTCTCAGTTGTGTCTGAACTGTGTCTGAACTGTGTCTCAGCTGTGTCTCAGTTGTATCTGAGCTGTGTCTGAGCTGTGTCTGAACTGTGTCTCAGGTGTGTCTCAGCTGTATCTGAGCTGTGTCTGAGCTGTGTCTGAACTGTGTCTGAGCTGTGTCTGAACTGTGTCTGAACTGTGTCTCAGCTGTGTCTCAGTTGTATCTGAGCTGTGTCTGAGCTGTGTCTGAGCTGTGTCTGAGCTGTGTCTGAGCTGTGTCTGAACTGTGTCTGAACTGGGTCTGAACTGTGTCTCAGCTGTGTCTCAGCTGTGTCTCAGCTGTGTCTGAACTGTGTCTGAGCTGTGTCTCAGCTGTGTCTCAGCTGTGTCTGAGCTGTGTCTCAGCTGTCTCAGCTGTGTCTGAACTGTGTCTGAGCTGTGTCTCAGCTGTATCTGAGCTGTGTCTGAGCTGTGTCTGAACTGTGTCTGAGCTGTGTCTGAACTGTCTGAGCTGTGTCTGAGCTGTCTGAGCTGTGTCTCAGCTGTGTCTCAGCTGTGTCTGAGCTGTGTCTGAGCTGTGTCTGAGCTGTGTCTGAACTGTGTCTGAGCTGTGTCTGAGCTGTGTCTGAGCTGTGTCTGAACTGTGTCTGAACTGTGTCTGAACTGTGTCTCAGCTGTGTCTCAGCTGTGTCTCAGTTGTGTCTCAGCTGTGTCTCAGTTGTGTCTCAGCTGTGTCTCAGCTGTGTCTGAACTGTGTCTGAGCTGTGTCTGAGCTGTGTCTCAGCTGTGTCTCAGCTGTGTCTGAACTGTGTCTCAGCTGTCTCAGCTGTGTCTGAACTGTGTCTGAGCTGTGTCTCAGCTGTATCTGAGCTGTGTCTGAGCTGTGTCTGAACTGTGTCTGAGCTGTGTCTGAACTGTCTGAGCTGTGTCTGAGCTGTCTGAGCTGTGTCTCAGCTGTGTCTCAGCTGTGTCTGAGCTGTGTCTGAGCTGTGTCTGAACTGTGTCTGAGCTGTGTCTGAGCTGTGTCTGAGCTGTGTCTGAACTGTGTCTGAACTGTGTCTGAACTGTGTCTCAGCTGTGTCTCAGCTGTGTCTCAGTTGTGTCTCAGCTGTGTCTCAGTTGTGTCTCAGCTGTGTCTCAGCTGTGTCTGAACTGTGTCTGAGCTGTGTCTGAGCTGTGTCTCAGCTGTGTCTCAGCTGTGTCTGAACTGTGTCTCAGCTGTGTCTGAACTGTGTCTCAGCTGTGTCTCAGCTGTGTCTGAACTGTGTCTGAGCTGTGTCTGAGCTGTGTCTGAACTGTGTCTCAGCTGTGTCTCAGCTGTGTCTGAACTGTGTCTGAACTGTCTGAGCTGTGTCTGAGCTGTGTCTGAGCTGTGTCTCAGCTGTGTCTCAGCTGTGTCTCAGCTGTGTCTGAACTGTGTCTGAGCTGTGTCTGAACTGTGTCTGAGCTGTGTCTGAACTGTGTCTCAGCTGTGTCTCAGCTGTGTCTGAACTGTGTCTGAACTGTCTGAGCTGTGTCTGAACTGTGTCTGAACTGTGTCTCAGCTGTTTCTCAGCTGTGTCTCAGCTGTGTCTCAGCTGTGTCTGAGCTGTGTCTGAACTGTGTCTGAACTGTCTGAGCTGTGTCTGAGCTGTGTCTCAGCTGTGTCTCAGCTGTTTCTCAGCTGTGTCTCAGCTGTGTCTCAGCTGTGTCTCAGCTGTGTCTGAACTGTGTCTGAGCTGTGTCTGAACTGTGTCTGAGCTGTGTCTGAACTGTGTCTCAGCTGTGTCTCAGCTGTGTCTGAACTGTGTCTGAACTGTCTGAGCTGTGTCTGAGCTGTGTCTGAACTGTGTCTGAACTGTGTCTGAACTGTGTCTCAGCTGTGTCTCAGCTGTGTCTGAACTGTGTCTGAACTGTCTGAGCTGTGTCTGAACTGTGTCTGAACTGTGTCTCAGCTGTTTCTCAGCTGTGTCTCAGCTGTGTCTCAGCTGTGTCTCAGCTGTGTCTGAACTGTGTCTGAGCTGTGTCTGAACTGTGTCTGAGCTGTGTCTGAACTGTGTCTCAGCTGTGTCTCAGCTGTGTCTGAACTGTGTCTGAACTGTGTCTGAACTGTGTCTCAGCTGTGTCTCAGCTGTGTCTGAACTGTGTCTGAACTGTGTCTGAACTGTGTCTCAGCTGTGTCTCAGCTGTGTCTCAGCTGTGTCTGAACTGTGTCTGAGCTGTGTCTGAGCTGTGTCTGAGCTGTGTCTGAGCTGTGTCTGAGCTGTGTCTCAGCTGTGTCTCAGCTGTGTCTCAGCTGTGTCTCAGCTGTGTCTCAGCTGTGTCTAAACTGTGCCTGAACTGTGTCTGAACTATGTCTGAACTGTGTCTGAACTGTGTCTCAGCTGTGTCTCAGCTGTGTCTCAGCTGTATCTGAGCTGTGTCTCAGCTGTGTCTCAGCTGTGTCTCAGCTCTTTCAGTGTCATAAGAGTGCCACAAGAGTGTCACAAAACTGCCACAAGAGTGCCACAACAAGGTTAAGCCTTGCTGAGTACCACAAATTATATGGGAAAGCATTAAACCCGCAGGGATCATACAGCTCCTGTGGAATGGGAGTTAATCAGGCTTGATCCGAGGACAAGGAGGGTATATGCAGTTCCTCGGATCAAGAGCCCTTCACTGGTATCAAGACACTTATTTTTCTTCCCTTGGAAGGTTAAATGGTTGGGAAGTGTCCACCGGTGTAGAGAAGACCACAACCAGTAGTGGTAGACATGTTGACGCAATCTTGTAGCGACTCGTCTTGTTCTTTAACAGCAATACTAGGAATAATAGCTGTAACAACAGCAGCAGCGGCAGTAATAGCAGCAGCAGCAGCAGCAGCAGCAGCAGCAGCAGCAGCAGCAGCAGCAGCAGCAGCAGCGGCGGCGGCGGCGGCGGCGGCGGCGGCGGCGGCGGCAGCAGCGGCAGCAGCAGCAACGGCAGCCGTAGCAAAAACATCAGCAACAGCAACAGCAGCAGCAATAGCAGCAGTGGCGGCGGCAGTAGCAGTAGTAGTAGCAGCAGCAGCAGCAGTAAGTCAGTAACGACCCTCACCCATGCTTGACAACCCCAGCAGGCAGATCTTCCGGCACCTGAAGGACGCTGCTGGCGGCCAAGACCAACTCACCAGGACCCACACTGCTGCTGATACTATCGGGGGGGAGGGGTTCCCTTGATCCTGGGGGGTGCACACCCCTACTTTTTTCAGTGTTTACACTATGGCTGGTCGACCAACGGAGCGCAATGATGAGTGCACCTGGGCCACCCTCTCAAGGTGGCGAGTCGCTAATGCCACCCTCTCAAGGTGGCGAGTCGCTAATGCCACCCTCTCAAGTGGCGAGTCGCTAATGCCACCCTCTCAAGGTGGCGAGTCGCTAGTGCCACCCTCTCAAGTGGCGAGTAGCTAGTGCCACCCTCTCAAGTGGCGAGTCGCTAGTGCCACTGAGAGTGTGGCTCCGGACTCGGTTAGGTTCCAGGTAACACAGTCCCGCTATTCAGAAAAGTTAAGCTCATTCAATATAGAAAACATCGACCCTTACTTTACCTACAACACAGAAGAGTCACTAGCAATATTAACTGCAACACAATCTTACATACAAGAAACACTAAACATGAGTGGAAATTCCATTCAAAATTAAGTTCTAAAATACTGAATTTGATGTACATTTTGACGTATCTTTACGTGGATGACACAGAAATATGAAACATTTGATTCTGATCAGCATTTATCATTATTCACGTATCTGCCGCATCTACGTTCCTCCCCTCCATTGATTATTATAACTACGATAATCAATACAACTTTGAATTATATTGTCAGCATAGTTGCTGATCCCCTGTATATGTTGTGTAGCATAGCTGAGTATCATAGTTAGTACCATCCATATATATTATATAGACGACCCCTTGCTAGACTTAGCGGCTAACATGTGACGTCACACAGCGCTGCTTGTGGGCGGGAGTCACCCTGTCCCTCTCTCAGTTCAAGGATGGACCTGTTGGTTTAGAAAGACACGTAAGCAAATACTATGACATATTTATTAGAAAACGTTTCGGTCCTGGGACCTTGATCACTGCTAACATACACAGGTAGAAAGACATCATATATATAGGCGGAGAGTGAGGTGTGAGTGACGTACGTGACCTGAGGAATGTCATGTTGTGATGAGGACGGGTAGACGATGAAATCATGTGACTCCTGTGTTGTTGGGTTGGTGGTGCTTAAGTATCGGTCCCAGGACCGAAACGTTTTCTAATAAATATGTCATAGTGTTTGCTTACGCGTCTTTCTAAACCAACTTGTCGGTATTTATTGCCAAGGTTTATACCATCTTGAAGGATAGACCTACAGGCTGCAACAGGCTAGGCTGGGCTTTCCCCTCACAACTCTGCTAATACAAGTGAATACAACCCAACAAGTGTGTTTATCTCCAACCATCATATCTCCATGGAACCCTCCCAACAATATTAGGCATGCAAAAATAATCTAGCTTTAGCTAGACCAGGTCAAAAGGTTAAGGCATATAGCTTGGGTCGGCCAGAAATGCTCTAGCGTAACCAGGAGGGATTTTCAAAATGTATGAAAGGTCACCTTAATTTTGTAAGAAATTACTCACATTTTGTCGTAAAATGTGTTTGTTTACGAAGAGATTTATAGAGAGGGAAAAACTTCAGCCCGGTAAAAACGTGTTCTGCATCCTTTGACTGATCTTCACTATTGTGGATGCAAGTGAATCTTCAGTCGAAATGTGGTTAGCAAGTGGAATAATGTGGACGAGGAAGTGCAGGAGTTAGATTCCTACACAGCTTACAGATAAGCTGCACATCATTGTAGAAGAATGTGATCCAGCGATTCTCAGATCACATCATAAGTATTGTTGCAAGAAACTCACAGCCGCCGCCGCTGTGCGGTGAACATCACTACTAACACTCTTACACTTGTTTACAACTGCCTCTCTCCTCCCATTCCACTCTCAAGGTGATGATCACTTGTCTGCTTTACATCTCTTCAGGCTCCTATCTCTATCTCTCTCTCTTCGACTCTCAGATAAAATGTGATCGTACTCTGGTCCAGCTCTCTCTCTCTCTCTCTCTCTCTCTCTCTCTCTCTCTCTCTCTCTCTTTCTTTCTTTCTCTCAGTAACTGCCGCATTTACTGAGCTCTGTAAGTTACCCCTCACTTGACTAAACTTCTAAACTCTCTCCCTCTCTTACTTTAGCGACGCCCGCTGATCCAGATTCAAGATAGTCACTGGTACAAGGTACCCAGAGGTCATACTGCAGCTTTATACATCATTAGTAAGGCCTCACCTAGATTATGCAGCTCAGTTCTGGTCTCCATATTACAGAATGGACATAAATTCGTTAGAAAACATTCAGCGTAGGATGACTAAATTAATACATAGCATTAGAAATCTTCCTTATGAAGAAAGATTGAAGACTCTTAAGTTACATTCACTTGTTAGACGAAGAATGAGGGGAGACCTGATCGAAGTGTATAAGTGGAAGATAGGTATTAATAAAGGGGATATTAATAAGGTCTTGAGGATGTCTCTCCAAGAGAGAACCCGCAGTAATGGATTTAAATTAGATAAGTTTAGATTTAGAAAGGACATAGGAAAGTATTGGTTTGGAAATAGGGTAGTTGATGAGTGGAACAGTCTACCTAGTTGGGTTATTGAGGCTGGGACTTTGGGTAGTTTCAAATTTAGGTTGGATAAGTACATGAGTGGGAGGGGTTGGATTTGAGTGGGACTTTCACATCAGTGCTTATTTCTTGGTTGGCATTGAAAATTGGGTTGGTCAAATGTTTGTTAGTGGGATGAATTGTAAAGGACCTGCCTAGTATGGACCAACAGGCCTCCTGCAGTGTTCCTCCTTTCTTATGTTCTTATGTTCTTATGTTCTATGCACAGTATCCACCAGCTCCCGTGTTATCCCTCACTGCTGGCCACCATCATCACTCATATTCATCCAAATTCATTCACATTCATCCATATTCATTTATATTTATTTCTTTATTTGATTTTTACTCTGTTTTTCATGTTCATGTTCTTTTATGCCTATGTTCTTCATGTTCTGTTCATCTCACACAAGTTTCTTTCAGCCAGAACATCATTATTCCTCTACGTACTTGTATTCTCCCTCTTCTTCTCTTCCTCCACTTCCTCCTGTCTGGCTCCACAACCTCGGTATATTCCCAGCCTGACCATCTTACCTCCACTCTCCTCCCTAGTGCACTCTCTCTCCTTTCATCTCTCCTTTTCCCCTCATCTCCCTTCTCTCAAACCTTTCTCTTCGTTTTTCTCTTCCTGTCGTCCCTCTCCCCACTCAGGGACGGAGGTAGACGGTAGACCGAGCGATGTAGACACACTGTGTCTACACCACTGGGTAGATGGTTATCCTGGTAGATGGTAGACAGTAGACATGCTGGTAAGAAGCAAGACGCAACTCAGCATTATTTTGCATAAAACAACTTTGTCAGTGATGGTAACATCAGTGAACCTCCCTCAAGAACATCAATGAACCTCCCTCAAGAATATCAATGAACCTCCCTCAAGAACATCAATGAACCTCCCTCAAGAATATCAATGAACCTCCATCAAGAACATCAATGAACCTCCCTCAAGAACATCAATGAACCTCCCTCAAGAACATCAATGAACCTCCCTCAAGAACATCAATGAACCTCCCTCAAGAATATCAATGAACCTCCCTCAAGAATATCAATGAACCTCCCTCAAGAACATCAATGAACCTCCCTCAAGAATATCAATGAACCTCCCTCAAGAATATCAATGAACCTCCCTCAAGAATATCAATGAACCTCCATCAAGAACATCAATGAACCTCCCTCAAGAACATCAATGAACCTCCCTCAAGAACATCAATGAACCTCCCTCAAGAACATCAATGAACCTCCCTCAAGAACATCAATGAACCTCCCTCAAGAATATCAATGAACCTCCCTCAAGAACATCAATGAACCTCCCTCAAGAACATCAATGAACCTCCCTCAAGAACATCAATGAACCTCCCTCAAGAACATCAATGAACCTCCCTCAAGAACATCAATGAACCTCCCTCAAGAACATCAATGAACCTCCCTCAAGAACATCAATGAACCTCCCTCAAGAATATCAATGAACCTCCCTCAAGAATATCAATGAACCTCCCTCAAGAACATCAATGAACCTCCATCAAGAACATAAATGAACCTCCCTCAAGAACATCAATGAACCTCCCTCAAGAACATCAATGAACCTCCCTCAAGAACATCAGTGAACCTCCCTCAAGAACATCAGTGAACCTCCCTCAAGAACATCAATGAACCTCCCTCAAGAACATCAATGAACCTCCATCAAGAACATCAATGAACCTACCTCAAGAACATCAATGAACCTCCCTCAAGAACATCAATGAACCTCCCTCAAGAACATCAATGAACCTCCATCAAGAACATCAACGAACCTACCTCAAGAACATCAATGAACCTCCCTCAAGAACATCAATGAACCTCCCTCAAGAATATCAATGAACCTCCCTCAAGAACATCAGTGAACCTCCCTCAAGAACATCAATGAACCTCCCTCAAGAACATCAATGAACCTCCATCAAGAACATCAATGAACCTACCTCAAGAACATCAATGAACCTCCCTCAAGAACATCAATGAACCTCCATCAAGAACATCAATGAACCTACCTCAAGAACATCAATGAACCTCCCTCAAGAACATCAATGAACCTCCCTCAAGAACATCAATGAACCTCCCTCAAGAACATCAATGAACCTCCATCAAGAACATCAATGAACCTACCTCAAGAACATCAATGACCCTCCCTCAAGAACATCAATGAACCTCCCTCAAGAATATCAATGAACCTCCCTCAAGAACATCAGTGAACCTCCATCAAGAACATCAGTGAACCTCCATCAAGAACATCAATGAACCTCCATCAAGAACATCAATGAACCTCCCTCAAGAACATCAATGAACCTCTCTCAAGAACATCAATGAACCTCCCTCAAGAACATCAATGAACCTCTCTCAAGAACATCAATGAACCTCCCTCAAGAACATCAATGAACCTCCCTCAAGAACATCAATGAATCTCCCTCAAGAACATCAATGAACCTCCCTCAAGAACATCAATGAACCTCCTCAAGAACATCAATGAACCTCCATCAAGAACATCAATGAACCTCTCTCAAGAACATCAATGAACCTCCCTCAAGAACATCAATGAACCTCCTCAAGAACATCAATGAATCTCCCTCAAGAACATCAATGAATCTCCCTCAAGAACATCAATGAATCTCCCTCAAGAACATCAATGAACCTCCATCAAGAACATCAATGAACCTCCCTCAAGAACATCAATGAACCTCTCTCAAGAACATCAATGAACCTCCCTCAAGAACATCAATGAACCTCCCTCAAGAATATCAATGAACCTCCCGGTTCATAACCAGAAGAACCAGGGTTCAAATCCCGAGTGGGAGATGACAAATGAACAAATCTCGCTACACCTACTGCCCGTGTTCACTTGCTGCCCATGTTCATCTACTGACCGTGTTCACCTGCTGCCTGTGTTCGCCTACTGCCCATGTTCATCTACTGACCGTGTTCACCTGCTGCCCGTGTTCACCTACTGCCCGTGTGTTTTCGGGAATATTACGTGGGTGTTTGGTAGCGGGAATGAATGATAAGGCTTCGGAGGCATCTTACTTTATTTGCGAAGATCGTGGGTACACAAGCAGTGTGTTTAAGTTGCTCTGGCCCAGGAGAGCCATGTCCAGCGAAGGAGAGAGGAATGGCACCTTGTTGACTGTAGGGTGGATTAGCGCAGAGTGAGAGCGAGGTAGGCGAAGTGTGGCTGAACTGAGGGGACCTATAGGTGGAGCATGAACATGGAGCGAAATATGAACTCAAATGGGCATACAGTAGGCCTACTTACTATACGTGTTCATCTACTGCCCACGTTCACCTACTGCCCGTGTTCACCTACTGCCCGTGTTCATCTACTGCCCGTGTTCACCTACTGCCCGTGTTCACCTACTGCCCGTGTTCATCTACTGCCCGTGTTCACCTGCTGCCTGTGTTCACCTACTGCCCATGTTCATCTACTGCCCGTGTTCACCTACTGCCCGTGTTCACCTGCTGCCCGTGCTCACCTGCTGCCCATGTTCACCTTCTGCCAGTGTTCATCTACTGCCCGTGTTCACCTGCTGCCCGTGCTCACCTGCTGCCCGTGTTCACCTTCTGCCAGTGTTCATCTACTGCCCGTGTTCACCTGCTGCCCGTGCTCACCTGCTGCCCGTGTTCACCTTCTGCCCATATTCATCTACTGCCCGTGTTCACGCAGCAGTTCATCGACTGCTGTGGGTGGAATTCTTGGTATCTAAGAACGTGTAATAAGCCACACTGCCTGGGTTAATAATCCAAGGGAAACAAGCCACGGTGTTAGACTTTGCTGGGTTATCCTAGCATTGAACAAGCCACAGTGACTTTACTGGGCTATCCTTGGATTAAATCCTGGCTTACTTATTTCCTGCCTTCCTTCCTGGCTTACTTATTTCCTGCCTTCCTTCCTGGCTTACTTATTTCCTGCCTGCTTCCTGGACATGTTTCCATAAGTCACCTGCTGTCCATATTCACCTAGAAGTAAAACACATACCTGGGTATTAGTCGACTAGTGTGGATCGCATTCTGGGGGACAAAACTGACCTAATTTGCGGGAAATGCTCTGCATAACAAGGGGCTTTCTATATTATGTCACTGATGTCAGCTATGATCTGTATAAGTTGTCTCATGTACTTGTATCAATAAAGATTGCTATTATTATTACTTAGTGAGGTGCTGAGTGGGTGTCAGACACACTGGGAGAGTTTACCCTGACAACATCAGACTCCCGTTTTCTGTCTAAGCTGTGCTCTTGTGGTGACTCACTACCCTGGTAGTAGTTACTTAACCCTCCTCTCAACACTCCTTACGTGAGTCACTTCTCCACGAACATACACACACACACACAAATATGTATCAGGCCAGGTGTCTATCGATAAGTGCCTTTGACAGACAATCACTACAGGAAATATGACTACGGTGCCCCGTGGCCTGGTGGCAAAAGCTCTCGCTTCACACGGTAAGATAAGATAAGATAAGATAAGATTTCGTTCGGATTTTTAACCCCGGAGGGTTAGCCACCCAGGATAACCCAAGAAAGTCAGTGCGTCATCGAGGACTGTCTAACTTATTTCCATTGGGGTCCTTAATCTTGTCCCCCAGGATGCGACCCACACCAGTCGACTAACACCCAGGTACCTATTTGCTGCTAGGTGAACAGGACAACAGGTGTAAGGAAACGTGTCGAAATGTTCCCACCCGCCGGGAATCGAACCCGGGCCCTCCGTGTGTGAAGCGGGAGCTTTAGCCTCCAGGCCACCGGGTCCGGGTCCAGGGTCCGGGTTCGATTCCCGGCGAAGGGGCGGGAACATTGGACGTGTTTTCTTACACCGGTTGCCTACGTTCACCCATCAGTAAAATGGGTACCTGGGTGTTAGTCGACTGGTGGGATATAACTGACCTAATTTGCCAGAAAGCTCTGCATAACAAGGAGCTTTCTATATAGTAGTATGTCATTGATATCAGCTAGGTCTGTATACCTTGTACTTGTAGTAAGTAAAGATATTATTATTAAGCCTGTAACTTCAATTAGGTGAGTACACACTACAGTGTTTTCTCCCGGGTGGGTGAGGGTGCGTACTCTGCCAGTGTCGTGGGTGAGGGTGCGTACTCTGCCAGTGTCGTGGGTGAGGGTGTGTACTCTGCCAGTGTCGTGGGTGAGGGTGCGTACTCTGCCAGTGTCGTGGTTGAGGGTATGTACTCTGCCAGTGTCGTGGGTGAGGGTGCGTACTCTGCCAGTGTCGTGGGTGAGGGTGAGTACTCTGCCAGTGTCGTGGGTGAGGGTGCGTACTCTGCCAGTGTCGTGGGTGAGGGTGCGTACTCTGCCAGTGTCGTGGGTGAGGGTGTGTACTCTGCCAGTGTCGTGGGTGAGGGTGCGTACTCTGCCAGTGTCGTGGGTGAGGGTGCTTGCTCTGCCAGTGTCGTGGGTGAGGGTGTGTACTCTGCCAGTGTCGTGGGTGAGGGTGTGTACTCTGCCAGTGTCGTGGGTGAGGGTGCGTACTCTGCCAGTGTCGTGGGTGAGGGTGCGTACTCTGCCAGTGTCGTGGGTGAGGGTGTGTACTCTGCCAGTGTCGTGGGTGAGGGTGTGTACTCTGCCAGTGTCGTGGGTGAGGGTGCGTACTCTGCCAGTGTCGTGGGTGAGGGTGCGTACTCTGCCAGTGTCGTGGGTGAGGGTGCATGCTCTGCCAGTGTCGTGGGTGAGGGTGTGTACTCTGCCAGTGTCGTGGGTGAGGGTGCATGCTCTGCCAGTGTCGTGGGTGAGGGTGCATGCTCTGCCAGTGTCGTGGGTGAGGGTGTGTACTCTGCCAGTGTCGTGGGTGAGGGTGTGTACTCTGCCAGTGTCGTGGGTGAGGGTGCGTACTCTGCCAGTGTCGTGGGTGAGGGAGCGTACTCTGCCAGTGTCGTGGGTGAGGGTGTGTACTCTGCCAGTGTCGTGGGTGAGGGTGTGTACTCTGCCAGTGTCGTGGGTGAGGGTGCGTACTCTGCCAGTGTCGTGGGTGAGGGTGCGTACTCTGCCAGTGTCGTGGGTGAGGGTGCGTACTCTGCCAGTGTCGTGGGTGAGGGTGCGTACTCTGCCAGTGTCGTGGGTGAGGGTGTGTACTCTGCCAGTGTCGTGGGTGAGGGTGCGTACTCTGCCAGTGTCGTGGGTGAGGGTGCGTACTCTGCCAGTGTCGTGGGTGAGGGTGCGTACTCTGCCAGTGTCGTGGGTGAGGGTGCGTACTCTGCCAGTGTCGTGGGTGAGGGTGCGTACTCTGCCAGTGTCGTGGGTGAGGGTGCGTACTCTGCCAGTGTCGTGGGTGAGGGTGCGTACTCTGCTAGTGTCGTGGGTGACGGTGCGTACTCTGCCAGTGTCGTGGGTGAGGGTGCGTACTCTGCCAGTGTCGTGGGTGAGGGTGTGTACTCTGCCAGTGTCGTGGGTGAGGGTGCGTACTCTGCCAGTGTCGTGGGTGAGGGTGTGTACTCTGCCAGTGTCGTGGGTGAGGGTGCGTACTCTGCCAGTGTCGTGGGTGAGGGTGCGTACTCTGCCAGTGTCGTGGGTGAGGGTGCGTACTCTGCCAGTGTCGTGGGTGAGGGTGTGTACTCTGCAAGTGTCGTGGGTGAGGGTGTGTACTCTGCCAGTGTCGTGGGTGAGGGTGCGTACTCTGCCAGTGTCGTGGGTGAGGGTGCGTACTCTGCCAGTGTCGTGGGTGAGGGTGCGTACTCTGCCAGTGTCGTGGGTGAGGGTGTGTACTCTGCCAGTGTCGTGGGTGAGGGTGCATACTCTGCCAGTGTCGTGGGTGAGAGTGTGTACTCTGCCAGTGTCGTGGGTGAGGGTGCATACTCTGCCAGTGTCGTGGGTGAGGGTGCGTACTCTGCCAGTGTCGTGGGTGAGGGTGTGTACTCTGCCAGTGTCGTGGGTGAGGGTGTGTACTCTGCCAGTGTCGTGGGTGAGGGTGCATGCTCTGCCAGTGTCGTGGGTGAGGGTGTGTACTCTGCCAGTGTCGTGGGTGAGGGTGGGTACTCTGCCAGTGTCGTGGGTGAGGGTGCGTTCTCTGCCAGTGTCGTGGGTGAGGGTGTGTACTCTGCCAGTGTCGTGGGTGAGGGTGCGTACTCTGCCAGTGTCGTGGGTGAGGGTGTGTACTCTGCCAGTGTCGTGGGTGAGGGTGCGTACTCTGCCAGTGTCGTGGGTGAGGGTGCGTACTCTGCCAGTGTCGTGGGTGAGGGTGCGTACTCTGCCAGTGTCGTGGGTGAGGGTGCGTACTCTGCCAGTGTCGTGGGTGAGGGTGCGTACTCTGCCAGTGTCGTGGGTGAGGGTGCGTACTCTGCCAGTATCGTGGGTGAGAGTGCGTACTCTGCCAGTGTCGTGGGTGAGGGTGTGTACTCTGCCAGTGTCGTGGGTGAGGGTGCGTACTCTGCCAGTGTCGTGGGTGAGGGTGTGTACTCTGCCAGTGTCGTGGGTGAGGGTGCGTACTCTGCCAGTGTCGTGGGTGAGGGTGTGTACTCTGCCAGTGTCGTGGGTGAGGGTGTGTACTCTGCCAGTGTCGTGGGTGAGGGTGCGTACTCTGCCAGTGTCGTGGGTGAGGGCGTGTACTCTGCCAGTGTCGTGGGTGAGGGTGCGTACTCTGCCAGTGTCGTGGGTGAGGGTGCGTACTCTGCCAGTGTCGTGGGTGAGGGTGCGTACTCTGCCAGTGTCGTGGGTGAGGGTGTGTACTCTGCCAGTGTCGTGGGTGAGGGTGCATACTCTGCCAGTGTCGTGGGTGAGGGAGCGTACTCTGCCAGTGTCGTGGGTGAGGGTGTGTACTCTGCCAGTGTCGTGGGTGAGGGTGCGTACTCTGCCAGTGTCGTGGGTGAGGGTGCGTACTCTGCCAGTGTCGTGGGTGAGGGTGCATACTCTGCCAGTGTCGTGGGTGAGGGTGCATACTCTGCCAGTGTCGTGGGTGAGGGTGCGTACTCTGCCAGTGTCGTGGGTGAGGGTGTGTACTCTGCCAGTGTCGTGGGTGAGGGTGCGTACTCTGCCAGTGTCGTGGGTGAGGGTGCGTACTCTGCCAGTGTCGTGGGTGAGAGTGTGTACTCTGCCAGTGTCGTGGGTGAGGGTGCATACTCTGCCAGTGTCGTGGGTGAGGGTGCGTACTCTGCCAGTGTCGTGGGTGAGGGTGTGTACTCTGCCAGTGTCGTGGGTGAGGGTGCGTACTCTGCAAGTGTCGTGGGTGAGGGTGCATGCTCTGCCAGTGTCGTGGGTGAGGGTGCATACTCTGCCAGTGTCGTGGGTGAGGGTGCGTACTCTGCCAGTGTCGTGGGTGAGGGTGTGTACTCTGCCAGTGTCGTGGGTGAGGGTGCGTAATCTGCCAGTGTCGTGGGTGAGGGTGCGTACTCTGCCAGTGTCGTGGGTGATGGTGTGTACTCTGCCAGTGTCGTGGGTGAGGGTGCATACTCTGCCAATGTCGTGGGTGAGGGTGCGTACTCTGCCAGTGTCGTGGGTGAGGGTGTGTACTCTGCCAGTGTCGTGGGTGAGGGTGTGTACTCTGCCAGTGTCGTGGGTGAGGGTGCATACTCTGCCAGTGTCGTGGGTGAGGGTGCGTACTCTGCCAGTGTCGTGGGTGAGGGTGCGTATTCTGCCAGTGTCGTGGGTGAGGGTGTGTACTCTGCCAGTGTCGTGGGTGAGGGTGCGTACTCTGCCAGTGTCGTGGGTGAGGGTGCGTACTCTGCCAGTGTCGTGGGTGAGGGTGCGTACTCTGCCAGTGTCGTGGGTGAGGGTGCGTACTCTGCCAGTGTCGTGGGTGAGGGTGCGTACTCTGCCAGTGTCGTGGGTGAGGGTGCGTATTCTGCCAGTGTCGTGGGTGAGGGTGTGTACTCTGCCAGTGTCGTGGGTGAGGGTGCGTACTCTGCCAGTGTCGTGGTTGAGGGTGTGTACTCTGCCAGTGTCGTGGGTGAGGGTGCGTACTCTGCCAGTGTCGTGGGTGAGGGTGTGTACTCTGCCAGTGTCGTGGGTGAGGGTGCGTACTCTGCCAGTGTCGTGGTTGAGGGTATGTACTCTGCCAGTGTCGTGGGTGAGGGTGCGTACTCTGCCAGTGTCGTGGGTGAGGGTGTGTACTCTGCCAGTGTCGTGGGTGAGGGTGCGTACTCTGCCAGTGTCGTGGGTGAGGGTGCGTACTCTGCCAGTGTCGTGGGTGAGGGTGTGTACTCTGCCAGTGTCGTGGGTGAGGGTGCGTACTCTGCCAGTGTCGTGGGTGAGGGTGCGTACTCTGCCAGTGTCGTGGGTGAGGGTGTGTACTCTGCCAGTGTCGTGGGTGAGGGTGCGTACTCTGCCAGTGTCAGTGTCAGGGAGGAGCGGTGAATGAGGGTGTGTACACTGCTAGTGTCAGGGAGGAGTGGTAGTGGTGGGTGAAGGTGTGTACACTGACAGTGTCTCAGGGAGGGGTAGTGGGGGAGGGTGTGTACACTGACAGTGTCAAGGAGTGGTGGATGAGGGTGTGTACACTGACAGTGTCAGGGAGGAGTGGTGAATGAGGGTGTGTACACTGCTAGTGTCAGGGAGGAGTGGTAGTGGTGGATGAGGGTGTGTACACTGACAGTGTCAGTGAGGGGAGGTGCGTAAGGGTGTGTACACTGACAGTGTCAGGGAGGAGTGGTGAATGAGGGTGTGTACACTGCTAGTGTCAGGGAGGAGTGGTAGTGGTGGATGAGGGTGTGTACACTGCTAGTGTCAGGGAGGAGTGATAGTGGTGGATGAGGGTGTGTACACTGACAGTGTCAGGGAGGAGTGGTGAATGAGGGTGTGTACACTGTTAGTGTCAGGGAGGAGTGGTAGTGGTGGATGAGGGTGTGTACACTGACAGTGTCAGTGAAGGGAGGTGGGTAAGCGTGTGTACACTGACAGTGTCAGGGAGGAGTTGTAGTGGTGGGTGAGGGTGTGTACACTGACAGTATGGTATAAACCTTGACGTCTGGATATTGACGTCTCAATATCCAGGCCCTTCTCAACAAGATCAATGCAGTTGAACCATCAATAAAGTTTACACTTGAACTCGAAAATGATGGCAAACTTCCTTTCCTCGACGTTCTACTGTGCAGATCTCCCGACAGTGACAAACTTCTCTTCAAAGTGTATAGAAAACCTACCAACAAGGACGATCTTATACACTTTTATTCACACCAAGATACCCGCACTAAGAGAGGAGTCCTCATTGGCTTCTTCTTGAGAGCTCTTCGCATCTCCAGCCCTTGTTTTCTAGAAGAAGAATGCACTTACATAACACAAGCCTTTACACGTCTTCAGTTCCCATCTTTCTTCATCCGAGATTGCAGACTCAAGGCACAAGCTATCCTCAACAAACCGCCCATGGAACAGCCCCCTAAACAGTTCATAGTACTCCCATGTGGCGATGTTGCCACGAATACTCGCCGGGCACTTGGTATGAGTAACATCAACGTTTCCACCATAAACACATCCTCTATCAAAGACCTCACTACTAAACGCAGCCCCACACCTCTAACTTCTACAGCAGGCGTCTACACTATCCCCTGTGGGTTCTGTCCCAAGAAATATGTAGGCGAGACAGGCAGAGATCTTGCAGTCCGCCTGAATGAGCATCGAAATGCCTATAACAGAGACGATGTAAGGTACGCCTGTGTCCTCCACAGAGACTCCACGGGGCATTTGATGAACTGGAACGAGGCACAACTCGTTCTCACCGAACCAGACCTCAGACGCCGACGGTGCCTAGAAGCCTCACTAATCACCGTCACCGACACTATAGAACGCAACACTGGAAACTACAAAATTTCAAAAACATTGGCATACATGATACTTAAGCAGCACCAACCCAACAACACAGGAGTCACGTGATTTCATCGTCTACCCTCGCCTCGCATGGGCCAGTAGGCCTTCTACAGTGTTCCTCCATTCTTATGTTCTTATGACATTCCTCAGGTCACGTGCGTCACATCTCACTCTCCGCCTACATATATAATGTCTTTCTACCTCTGTATGTTAGAAGTGATCAAGGTTCCAGGACCGAAACGTTTTCTAATAAATATGTTATAGTGTTTGCTTACGTGTTTTTCTAAACCACACTGACAGTGTCAGGGAGGAGTGGTAGTGATGGGTGAGCGTGTGTACACTGACAGTGTCAGGGAAGGGTAGTGGGGGAGGGTGTGTACACTGACAGTTTCAGGGAGGAGTAGTGGGTGAGGGTGTGTACACTGACAATGTCAGTGAGGGGTGATGGGTGAGGGTGTGTACACTGACAGTGTCAGGGAGGGGTAGTGGGTGAGGATGTGTACACTGACAGTGTCAGGGAGGGGTAGTGGGTGAGGGTGTGTGCACTGACAGTGTCAGGGGTGGTGTGCGAGAATGGATACACTGACAGTGTCAGGGTGAGGGTGCTCCAGACAGCAAGGTCGTCAGTGTCAGAGAGTACACTGTTCAGTTACCGTAATACCTCTCATATCCGAACTATAGGCCGAGACCGGTTCGGAAACACGGAGTTTCCGGATACGTAGGGGAGGAAAATGCCCATCCGTACCATATTACATCGCCATCTGTGCCCCGTCATATCGCCATCGGCGACGGCGTTGTAGGTTTAAAAAACAAGTCCAATGTCGTATGGCGGTGGGACCAGACACTCTGGGCTCGAATAACAGCCTCCCGGATTTCACGGACCGCAGGACCAAACGTTTCAAATGGGCTGTGGACAGTGGATGCTCCAAATACTTTCAAAGTGTTGCGACACCTGCCCTTGCTGTTGAAGTTTTTGGTCTTGGAGGCATTGGGTCGTCGTCGTCGTCGTCGTCGTCGTCGTCGTCACTTTCGGAAAGTTCCGGGTGCAACCCTGATTCTGCAATGTCTGCAGATGCCTTTGAAGTCTGATAGGCCAATCTGCTTGGTGAATTTTGCTGCAGCCATTTTAAGTTCGGTGCCATGAACCATCATACCACTACCACGTTGTTGTAGGTACCACTTCATCACGCACTGATCGAGTTTCAAGCTCTGTGGCTTCGCCATCACTTTTCTTTCGGCACTTTTTCCAGTTTCTGAGGCGGCAGAAAACTCACTTGTGTAGGCCATAATCTTATCACAAGCCTTCTTGATATCACAGAGGGTCGACTTTGGGTGACGAAGATCGCGCCTCCTAGTGGCCAACGAACACACTAAAGTGCGCGCCAAGTTTGATTCAGCTTTCTGCCGTATCCGAACGGCTGTTCGGATGTTTCGGTAATAATTTTAGGATTTTGCCCTTTCCCAGGGCCTGTTTGGATATTGGCGAGGTTCGGATAATGGCAGGCCGGATATGCGAGGTATCACTGTATATAGATCACAACAGAAGTGTTGGTGCAGCTCAAGCTGTACAACTCCCCAGACTAGCGGCAGCATCTTGCTGCTCCGCCAGGCGTACAACGAGACAGGAGGCACGTGGCAGCATGTGTATCTAACACGTATGTGAAATACAGTATATCCTGTGTCAGTATACAAGATATACAAGGTTATATCAAAAAGTTGAAAAACTTTAATCCTCGTGCGCTTCCCGTGTGAAACATGGCAGCAGCAGCGCAGATCACGCTGCGCAGTACACTCCTTTGTGGAGCAACACTACGAATTTCAGTGTGGTTGGTCACGACGTTAAGGTTAGATGGGTATTGTTTTGTCATGATGTCAGCACGTTGTTGAGATTTTTTGTAACAGAATGGAATCTTAAAATAGCGAGTGTGTGTGACATTCTGTTCAAGCTGGGTAAAACAGTCAGTGAAACTCACAAAATACTTCAGTAAGCAAACATCGGGAGATGAAACAATGGGTCGAACACAGTGTTATGAACATCATTTGAGGATGATGAACACTTTGGTTGTCAGTTGAGAATGATGAACACTAGTCGTCCCCCAACGTCAACAATGAAACAGTCTGCATACCTGGAGGGTATTTTGGGGGCCAACGCCCTCGCGGCCTGGTCCTTGACCAGACATCCCTGTGGATCATGGCCTCGTCAACCAGGCCCCTGACAGTGTTTTCTCTCAGTGTACTAATGGTGCCCCTACTTTTCACTGGGGATATGTTCCATCGCCTGCTAAGTCATTTGTTTTCGTAGGGAGTGATTTCTGTGCAGATTAGGGACCATTCGCTCTCGGATTTTCCAAGTATACATTATGATGTATCTCGCCTGCACTCCAGTGAGTACAAGTCAAGTGCTTCCAAGTGTTCCCAGTAGTTAAGGTGTTTGACGGAACTTATATGTGCAGTAAAGGTTCTCTGTGCATTCTCTAGAACTGCGATTCCACATGCTTTGAATGGAGCAATTACTGTACAGCAATCTTCCAGCCTAGAGAGAATATGTGAATTAAAAAGGATCATCATTGTCTTGGCATCCCTTGTTTTGAAGGTTCTCTCATTATCCATTCTATCATTTTCCTAGCATATGTGATAGTGACACTGTTGTGATCCTTGAAGGTTAGATCCTCTAATATTAACACTCCCAAGTCTTTTACACTACTTTCCCGCTCTAATGTGTTATTAGAATTTGTAGTATACTCAGTTCTATCTATTATTCCCTCAGTTTATCTATTATTCCCTCCAGTCTCCAATTGGAAAACTTGGGTTATATCTGCTTGGAGATTTAGTGTCCTCAGTGGATGACAGTCACATGCAGATCCTAGTCTCGACTGCAAAGGATGACACGGAGCTATGGTTTACATCTCTATCTACGTCTGATATAAGGATGGGAACGAGTATTGTGCCTTGTGGAACAGAGCTTTTCACTGTGGCAGCCTCCGACTGAACACTGTTTACCACTATTATTTGTGTTCGATTAGTTAAAAAGTTGAAGATCCATCTGCCCACTTTGCCATTTATCCCTACAGCACGCATTTTGTGCGCTGTTACACCATGATCGCACTTGTCAAGGACTTTTGCAAATCTGTATATACTACATCTGCAATCTGTTTGTCCTTCAGAGCATCCAAGACCATATCATAGTGGTCCAATAGTTGTGAGAGGCAGGAGCGACCTGCTATAAACGATGCTGCCCTGGGTTGTGCAAGTGATTTGCGATCATGCTTTTTAGAACTCTTTCAAAGATTTTTATGATGAGGGACGTTACAGCTATTGGTTTATAGTTCATGGCTATTGCTTTGCTGCCTTTATGGATTGGGGTTATATCCGTTGTTTTTAGTGACCATGGGATTTCACCTGTATGTATCCTCTCTCTCTATAGCATACTTAAAGTACGTGGATGGGGTTTCTTGAGTTCTTGATGAACACAGAGTTCCACGAGTCTGGGAGGAATGATGCTCAGGAAGATCATTACCAGAGTATCCAGGACGTTGTGGGAACTTCTGATGGGTCGTGTCAAAACATCTTGATGGAAAATTTGAACACGAGGAGAGTGGCGGCAAAATTTGTCCCATTGGCTGACTCCAGACCTGAAAGATCATTGTTTTTCTGACAAAAAAATAACAACATGGCAGTCGTCCTTCCTAATCCCCATACCTAGCCCTCCCCTCCCCCCTGTGACTTACAAGCGTGAACAAATCTAGCTAATAATTAGCTTTTATTATTGAGACTTTTCGCCCACCAGAAACTTTCTAAATCTAATGCAGAGTACATAAAATAAGAGAAGATATATATACAGTGGCTGGAAGGTGAAATGTGACTTAGGTCAACTGGCCATCATGATGGCCGGGTCTTGAAAAATTAACACGACAAGAACTTTGAACTTTGTTGTTTAACAACTGTGTTGAAAGAGAGAGAGAGAGAGAGAGAGAGAGAGAGAGAGAGAGAGAGAGAGAGAGAGAGAGAGAGAGAGAGAGAGAGAGAGAGAGAGAGAGAGAGAGAGAGAGAGGCAGGCAGAGAGAGACAACACTAAGTTACAGATTAACATACAAATAAAACTATGTAAGAACAGTGTCACACTTCACTCAGGGTGTCAGACTCCCAGAAGTGTACGTGGAGATCCTGATGCTCTAACAAACGTACATATAACCCGTGCTGCCAGACGTAAGCTGCACTATTACCGTAATTCCTTACTGTCAGTTAACTGTAGGTAAATCAAGGTTAACATAAGTTAACCTAATATAATTTATGTTGAAAATGGTATAAAATAAGGACAAGTTGAAGAATAAGACACATGTGCAACAGTGTTATTGTTGAAACGTTTCGCCTACACAGTAGGCTTCTTCAGTCAAATACAAAGGGAGCTGTAGTAATGAAATATGATGTAATCAGTCTATGAACCTTGGAGAAATAGTATTTGAGGTGGTCAGTCCCTCATCCTGGAGAAGCGTTCAGCTGCTCCGCTTCTCCAGACTGAGGGACTGACCACCTCAAATAATATTTCTCCACAATTAATGGACTGATTACGTCATCTTCACTTCACTACTACACCTGCTGACTCTGTATTTGACCGAAGAAGCCTAGTGTGTAGGCGAAACGTTTCAACTGTTGCACACGTGTCTTAAACTAGAACAAACCAACATTGACGTAATGTAGATGGAAAATAAACAGCTGAAAGTGTTAAAGCGTGTGAAAACGCACGTTCATCGAAGAAGACAGAGTGCCCCAAACACACGATCAGAAACTAATCAGATACGACAAGTGGTAAACTAATTAGTGGTCGCCACGTGGTCAAACAATCAGATACGACATGTGGTCAACCAATTAAGTGCCCACCACGTGGTCACTCAGCTGATTCATAATGTAAATACTGACAGCCAGCTGGTATGTGTCAGGGGGGTGGGGGTGAGGGGGGTAACAACATAGTTCCATCACTGATTCTTGGGAGTAACTGCTGAACATCAACCACCATTCGTGGAAGTCACTGTTGAACACCAACCACCATTCATGAGAGTCCCTGTCGAACATCAACCACCATTCATGGGAGTCCCTGTCGAACATCAACCACCATTCATGGGAGTCACTGTTGAATATCAATCACCATTTATGGGAGTAACCACCATTCATGAGTCGCTTCGAACATCAACCACCATTCATGGGAGTCACTGAACATCAACCAATATTCATGGGAGTCACTGTTGAACAACGATCACCATTCATGGGAGTCACTGTTGAACATCAGCCACCATTCACGGGAGTCACTGTTGAACATCAACCACCATTCATTGAAATCACTGTTGAACATTATCCATCATTCATGGGAGTCACTGTTGAACATTATCCATCATTCATGGGAGTCACTGTTGAACGTCAGCCACCATTCATGGGAGTCACTGTTGAACATCAACCACCATTCATGGTAGTCACTGCTGAACATCAACATTCATGGTAGTCACTGTTGAACAACGATCGCCATTCATGGGAGTCACTGTTGAACATCAGCCACCATTCCTGTGAGTCACTGTTGAACATCAACCACCATTCCTGGGAGTCACTGTTGAACATCAGCCACCATTCCTGGGAGTCACTGTTGAACATCAACCACCATTCCTGGGAGTCACTGTTGAACAACGATCACCATTCCTGGGAGTCACTGTTGAACATCAACCACCATTCGTGGGAGTCACTGTTGAACATCAACCACCATTCGTGAGAGTCACTGTTGAACATACACCATTCACTGGAGTCGCTGTTGAACATCACCCACCATTCATGGGAGTCACTGTTGAACATCAACCACCATTCATGGGAGTCACTGTTGAACATCAACCACCATTCTTAGGAGTCACTGTTGAACATCAACCACCATTCATGGGAGACACTGTTGAACATCAATCACCATTCATGGCAGTCACTTGAACATCAACCACCACATGGCAATCACTGTTGAACATCAACCACCATTCATTGGAGTCACTTTTGAACATCAACTACAATCATGGTAGTCACTGTTGAACATCAGCCACCATTCATGGGAGTAACTGTTGAACATCAACCACCATTCATGGGAGTCACTGTTGTGATGTAGTCCAGCTGGGCTTGTGAGGTCTCTGGGGATACCTAATTTAACCAATTATATGGTCACACCTTGCCTTGGCAAACGTCTGTAGCCACGCCCACGTCTGAGGTCTTTTGTTCTTGACGCCTCAGACCTAGGCGTCAGGTCGTACACGTGGTTGTGGAGGGTGCTTGGACCACCATAAAAGCCCAAGGAAGAGCTGAGTAGGGAGATTCGTGCGGAGCTGCTGCTGGGATGCAGAGCTCCTGAGCAGAGACTTCGAGCGGAGCTGCTGCTGGGGTGCAGAGCTCCTGAGCAGAGACTTCGTGCGGAGCTGCTGCTGGGGAGCAGAGCTCCTGAGCAGAGACTACGAGCGGAGCTGCTGCTGGGGTGCAGGGCTCGGGAGAAGGCTGCTGAAGTCTCTGGAGGAGACTGTTGGAGGCACTGGGCAGAGTACTGGCTTGGCGCCGTACTCGTGCTGTGTAGGTCTTGGGACCTGTGGCTTAGTTCCTGTCCTCTGAACTATATTGTAAGTTACATTCATTTTGGTCAAGTTGATTGTATTCCCTGTCTCACTGCTTATGTGTACCATCCCATTTATCTAAACCACAATAATGTTCTGTTCCCAAATATATTATTGTACAAAGACTTAATAATAAACTGTGTTTGAGTAGAATAGTAATAGTCACTGTCCCCGTTATTTTCTCCATTTATTTATGTTAAGTTAAAGTAGTGAGAGGGTGAGTAGTGTGGAGTGTGGTGGGTAGAGTAATGAGAGGTGAAGTTGTAGTCACCAGTGACCTCACATTACCTACCTACCGCTCACCTCTCCTGTCATCTCCTACCTACCTCCGCATCATCCTTCCTACTGCCTCGGCTGTCACCTACCTACTGATTCCCCCCTTTTACTCCCATAGCCCCCCATTCAATCCTCACCCCCCCTACATGACATGGTGTCTAAGCGGTGGTGGTTCTTATTATTTTTATAGTAGGAACCAGTCCCATGTGCCTTATTTTTGACTGCTCGGTTATACTTGTTATGCTACCATTTGCTACCACTTTTTTTTCTTGTGTGTGTAAAGTTAAAGTAAATATCAGTGTGATGTTATAATCCTAGTGACCTTAACTGACCTGTTCTTGACGGTGGGTCTGAATAATTGTTTGGTTGTATTATTATATTTGGTGGAGTTGGTTGTTGGTTTGAGATAAATGGTGGAGAATATCAGTATTTGGGTGAGACTTTTGGGGGAAGCAATTACTGGCCGAAATTGAATATTTACAGAGGAATGAGAAGTCACCCAGCCCACCTTGGAAGACTTACCATCCATCATTCATGGGAGTCACTGTTGAACATCCACCATTCATGGGAGTCACTGTTGAACATCAACCACCATTCATGGGAGTCACTGTTGAACATCAACCACCATTCATGGGAGCCACTGTTGAACATCAACCACCATTCATGGGAGTCACTGTTGAACATCAACCACCATTCATGGGAGCCACTGTTGAACATGAACCACCATTCTTTGAGTCACTGTTAAACATCAACCACCATTCATGGGAAACGCTGTTGAACATCAATCACCATTCATGGCAGTCACTGTTGAACATCAACCATCATGGTAGTCACTGTTGAACAACTACCATTCATGGCAGTCACTGTTGAACATCAACTACCGTTCATTGGAGTCACTGTTGAACATCAACCACCATCATGGTAGTTACTGTTGAACATCAGTCACCATCATGGGAGTCACTGTTGAACATCAACTACCGTTCATTGGAGTCACTGTTGAACATCAACCACCATTCATGGGAGTCACTGTTGAACATCAACCACCATCATGGTAGTCACTGTTGAACATCAACCACCAACATGGGAGTCACTGTTGAAGATCAACCACCATGGGAGTTACTGTTGAGCATCAATCACCATCATGGTAGTCACTGTTGAACATCAACCACCATCATGGTAGTCACGTTAAACATCAACCACCAACATGGGAGTCACTGTTGATCAACCACCATGGGAGTTACTGTTGAGCATCAATCACCATCATGGTAGTCACTGTTGAACATCAATCACCATCATGGTAGTCACTGTTGAACATCAATCACCATCATGGGAGTCACTGTTCAACATCAGTCACCATTCATGGTAGTCGCTGTTGAACATCAATCACCATCATGGTAGTCACTGTTGAACATCAATCACCATCATGGGAGTCACTGTTGAACATCAATCACCATCATGGGAGTCACTGTTCAACATCAGTCATCATTCATGGTAGTCGCTGTTGAACATCAATTACCATCATGGGAGTTACTATTGAACATCAACCACCATCATGGTAGTTACTGTTGAACATCAATCACCATCATGGGAGTCACTGTTCATCAGTCACCATTCATGGTAGTCGCTGTTGAACATCAACCACCATCATGGTAGTCACTGTTGAACATCAATCACCATCATGGGAGTCACTGTTGAACATCAATCACCATCATGGGAGTCACTGTTGAACATCAATCACCATCATGGTAGTCACTGTTGAACATCAATCACCATCATGGTAGTCACTGTTGAACATCAATCACCATCATGGGAGTCACTGTTGAACATCAATCACCAACATGGGAGTCACTGTTGAACATCAATCACCATCATAGTAATCACTGTTGAACATCAATCACCATCATGGTAGTCACTGTTGAACATCAATCACCATCATGGGAGTCACTGTTGAACATCAGTCACCATTCATGGTAGTCACTGTTGAACATCAATCACCATCATGGTAGTCACTGTTGAACATCAATCACCATCATGGGAGTCACTGGTGAACATCAATCACCATCATGGGAGACACTGTTCAAGATCAATCACCATCATGGGAGTCACTGGTGAACAATCACCATCATGGGAGTCACTGTTGAACATCAATCACCATCATGGGAGTCACTGGTGAACATCAATCACCATCATGGTAGTCACTGTTGAACATCGATCACCATCATGGGAGTCACTGAACATCAATCACCATCATGGTAGTCACTGTTGAACATCAATCACCATCATGGGAGTCACTGGTGAACATCAATCACCATCATGGGAGTCACTGGTGAACTACAACTATCAAACGGACCGTGGGCCAAACGCGGTCCACAATGAGAAGTATACGTCTCTCAGTGTATATACACTGCTATAGGTAGTATATACACTGCTATAGGTAGTATATACACTGCTATAGGTAGTATATACACTGCTATAGGTAGTAAGGAATTCTGGACTATTGGTGAACAGGTGAAATGCAGCCTTAATGACCCTCGCTTAACAGATAAATTTGAAACCCCATTAACCAATCAACAATACTCACCCGTTACTCACACTTACATGGTGAGAATCAGAATACTCACCCGTTACTCACACTTACATGGTGAGAATCAGAATACTCACCCGTTACTCACACTTACATGGTGAGAATCAGAATACTCACCCGTTACTCACACTTACATGGTGAGAATCAGAATGCTCACCCGTTACTCACACTTACATGGTGAGAATCAGAATACTCACCCGTTACTCACACTTACATGGTGAGAATCAGAATATTCACAGGTTACTCACACTTACATGGTGAGAATCAGAATACTCACATGTTACACACTCAATAAGACCTGACAGTTACCCACCCATGCTTGAATAAATGAGTCAAGGTCATTACCACTGTCAGGAACTTAAGGAGAGGAGGGGGGTGAGGGAAGGAAGGGTGGAAGGGGTGAGGGGTAAGGATGAGAGCGAGGGGAATGGGAAAGAGCGGAGAGGAGAGGGGTCAGAGAAGAGTGGAGGGTGGATGGTGATGTTGATGGGGGTGGAGGGAAGGGGAGGGGGAGGGGAGGGGAGATCAGTCACTATGCATGGAATCTCCGCCATGTCACGCACGGTCTCAACACCTCCCCTTCCCTCTCCTTCCCTCCCCTCTCCTCACGCCCCTACCAACCATTTACACCTTTCCCTCCCCTCACCAAGCACCTCACCCCCCTACCCTTCATACCTCACGGGGTTCTATACTTATGGGGACTATGCAAGACCCTGCACTCAGTGTATATACACTGAGGCAGGTGCATGTCACTCAGTGTATATACACTGAGGCAGGTGCATGTCACTCAGTGTATATACACTGAGGCAGGTGCATGTCACTCAGTGTATATACACTGAGGCAGGTGCATGTCACTCAGTGTATATACACTGAGGCAGGTGCATGTCACTCAGTGTATATACACTGAGGCAGGTGCATGTCACTCAGTGTATATACACTGAGGCAGGTGCATGTCACTCAGTGTATATACACTGAGGCAGGTGCATGTCACTCAGTGTATATACACTGAGGCAGGTGCATGTCACTCACTGTATATACACTGAGGCAGGTGCATGTCACTCAGTGTATATACACTGAGGCAGGTGCATGTCACTCACTGTGTATACACTGAGGCAGGTGCATGTCACTCACTGTGTATACACTGAGGCAGGTGCATGTCACTGTGTATATACACTAAGGCAGGTGCATGTCACTGTGTATATACACTGAGGCAGGTGCATGTCACTCACTGTATATACACTGAGGCAGGTGCATGTCACACTGTATATACACTGAGGCAGGTGCATGTCACTCAGTGTATATACACTGAGGCAGGTGCATGTCACTGTGTATATACACTGAGGCACGTGCATGTCACTCACTGTATATACACTGAGGCAGGTGCATGTCACTCACTGTATATACACTGAGGCAGGTGCATGTCACTGTGTATATACACTGGGGCAGGTGCATGTCACAGTGTATATACACTGAGGCAGGTGCATGTCACTCAGTGTATATACACTGAGGCAGGTGCATGTCACTCAGTGTATATACACTGAGGCACGTGCATGTCACTCACTGTATATACACTGAGGCAGGTGCATGTCACTGTGTATATACACTGAGGCAGGTGCATGTCACTGTGTATATACACTGAGGCAGGTGCATGTCACAGTGTATATACACTGAGGCACGTGCATGTCACTCACTGTATATACACTGAGGCAGGTGCATGTCACTGTGTATATACACTGAGGCAGGTGCATGTCACTGTATATACACTGAGGCAGGTGCATGTCACTGTGTATATACACTGAGGCAGGTGCATGTCACTGTGTATATACACTGAGGCAGGTGCATGTCACTCAGTGTATATACACTGAGGCAGGTGCATGTCACTCAGTGTATATACACTGAGGCACGTGCATGTCACTCAGTGTATATACACTGAGGCAGGTGCATGTCACTCAATGTATATACACTGAGGCAGGTGCATGTCACTCAGTGTATATAAACTGAGGCAGGTGCATGTCACTGTGTATATACACTGAGGCAGGTGCATGTCACTCACTGTATATACACTGAGGCAGGTGCATGTCACTCAGTGTATATACACTGAGGCAGGTGCATGTCACTGTGTATATACACTGAGGCAGGTGCATGTCACTGTGTATATACACTGAGGCAGGTGCATGTCACTGTGTATATACACTGAGGCAGGTGCATGTCACTGTGTATATACACTGAGGCAGGTGCATGTCACTCAGTGTATATACACTGAGGCAGGTGCATGTCACTGTGTATATACAGTGAGGCAGGTGCATGTCACTCACTGTATATACACTGAGGCAGGTGCATGTCACTCAGTGTATATACACTGAGGCAGGTGCATGTCACTCAGTGTATATACACTGAGGCAGGTGCATGTCACTCAGTGTATATACACTGAGGCAGGTGCATGTCACTGTGTATATACACTGAGGCAGGTGCATGTCACTGTGTATATACACTGAGGCAGGTGCATGTCACTGTGTATATACACTGAGGCAGGTGCATGTCACTGTGTATATACACTGAGGCAGGTGCATGTCACTGTGTATATACACTGAGGCAGGTGCATGTCACTCAGTGTATATACACTGAGGCAGGTGCATGTCACTCACTGTATATACACTGAGGCAGGTGCATGTCACTCACTGTATATACACTGAGGCAGGTGCATGTCACTCACTGTATATACACTGAGGCAGGTGCATGTCACTGTGTATATACACTGAGGCAGGTGCATGTCACTCAGTGTATATACACTGAGGCACGTGCAAGTCACTCAGTGTATATACACTGACGCAGGTGCATGTCACTCAGTGTATATACACTGAGGCAGGTGCATGTCACTCATTGTATATACACTGAGGCAGGTGCATGTCACTCACTGTATATACACTGAGACAGGTGCATGTCACTCACTGTATATACACTGAGGCAGGTGCATGTCACTCACTGTATATACACTGAGGCAGGTGCATGTCACTCACTGTATATACACTGAGGCAGGTGCATGTCACACACTGTATATACACTGAGGCAGGTGCATGTCACTCACTGTATATACACTGAGGCAGGTGCATGTCACTCACTGTATATACACTGAGGCAGGTGCATGTCACTCATTGTATATACACTGAGGCAGGTGCATGTCACTCAGTGTATATACACTGAGGCAGGTGCATGTCACTGTGTATATACACTGAGGCAGGTGCATGTCACTCACTGTATATACACTGAGGCAGGTGCATGTCACTGTGTATATACACTGAGGCAGGTGCATGTCACTCACTGTATATACACTGAGGCAGGTGCATGTCACTGTGTATATACACTGAGGCAGGTGCATGTCACTGTGTATATACACTGAGGCAGGTGCATATCACAGTGTATATACACTGAGGCAGGTGCATGTCACAGTGTATATACACTGAGGCAGGTGCATGTCACTCACTGTATATACACTGAGGCAGGTGCATGTCACTGTGTATATACACTGAGGCAGGTGCATGTCACTCACTGTATATACACTGAGGCAGGTGCATGTCACTGTGTATATACACTGAGGCAGGTGCATGTCACTCACTGTATATACACTGAGGCAGGTGCATGTCACTGTGTATATACACTGAGGCAGGTGCATGTCACTGTGTATATACACTGAGGCAGGTGCATATCACAGTGTATATACACTGAGGCAGGTGCATGTCACAGTGTATATACACTGAGGCAGGTGCATGTCACTCACTGTATATACACTGAGGCAGGTGCATGTCACAGTGTATATACACTGAGGCAGGTGCATGTCACTCACTGTATATACACTGAGGCAGGTGCATGTCACTCAGTGTATATATACTGAGGCAGGTGCATGTCACTCACTGTATATACACTGAGGCAGGTGCATGTCACTCACTGTATATACACTGAGGCAGGTGCATGTCACTGTGTATAAACACTGAGGCAGGTGCATGTCACAGTGTATATACACTGAGGCAGGTGCATGTCACAGTGTATATACACTGAGGCAGGTGCATGTCACTCATTGTATATACACTGAGGCAGGTGCATGTCACTCAGTGTATATACACTGAGGCAGGTGCATGTCACTCACTGTATATACACTGAGGCAGGTGCATGTCACTCATTGTATATACACTGAGGCAGGTGCATGTCACTCACTGTATATACACTGAGGCAGGTGCATGTCACTCAGTGTATATACACTGAGGAAGGTGCATGTCACTGTGTATATACACTGAGGCAGGTGCATGTCACAGTGTATATACACTGAGGCAGGTGCATGTCACTCATTGTATATACACTGAGGCAGGTACATGTCACTCATTGAATATACACTGAGGCAGGTGCATGTCACTCACTGTATATACACTGAGGCAGGTGCATGTCACTCATTGTATATACACTGAGGCAGGTGCATGTCACTCATTGTATATACACTGAGGCACGTGCATGTCACTCATTGTATATACACTGAGGCAGGTGCATGTCACTGTGTATATACACTGAGGCAGGTGCATGTCACTCAGTGTATATACACTGAGGCAGGTGCATGTCACTCAGTGTATATACACTGAGGCAGGTGCATGTCACTCAGTGTATATACACTGAGGCAGGTGCATGTCACTCAGTGTATATACACTGAGGCAGGTGCATGTCACTCAGTGTATATACACTGAGGCAGGTGCATGTCACTCAGTGTATATACACTGAGGCAGGTGCATGTCACTCAGTGTATATACACTGAGGCAGGTGCATATCACTCAGTGTATATACACTGAGGCAGGTGCATGTCACTCAGTGTATATACACTGAGGCAGGTGCATGTCACTCACTGTATATACACTGAGGCAGGTGCATGTCACACTGTATATACACTGAGGCAGGTGCATGTCACTGTGTATATACACTGAGGCAGGTGCATGTCACTCACTGTATATACACTGAGGCAGGTGCATGTCACTGTGTATATACACTGAGGCAGGTGCATGTCACTGTGTATATACACTGAGGCAGGTGCATGTCACAGTGTATATACACTGAGGCAGGTGCATGTCACAGTGTATATACACTGAGGCAGGTGTATGTCACTCACTGTATATACACTGAGGCAGGTGCATGTCACAGTGTATATACACTGAGGCAGGTGCATGTCACTCACTGTATATACACTGAGGCAGGTGCATGTCACTCAGTGTATATACACTGAGGCAGGTGCATGTCACTCACTGTATATACACTGAGGCAGGTGCATGTCACTCACTGTATATACACTGAGGCAGGTGCATGTCACTGTGTATATACACTGAGGCAGGTGCATGTCACAGTGTATATACACTGAGGCAGGTGCATGTCACAGTGTATATACACTGAGGCAGGTGCATGTCACTCATTGTATATACACTGAGGCAGGTGCATGTCACTCAGTGTATATACATTGAGGCAGGTGCATGTCACTCACTGTATATACACTGAGGCAGGTGCATGTCACTCATTGTATATACACTGAGGCAGGTGCATGTCACTCACTGTATATACACTGAGGCAGGTGCATGTCACTCAGTGTATATACACTGAGAAAGGTGCATGTCACTGTGTATATACACAGAGGCAGGTGCATGTCACAGTGTATATACACTGAGGCAGGTGCATGTCACTCATTGTATATACACTGAGGCAGGTGCATGTCACTCATTGTATATACACTGAGGCAGGTGCATGTCACTCACTGTATATACACTGAGGCAGGTGCATGTCACTCATTGTATATACACTGAGGCAGGTGCATGTCACTCATTGTATATACACTGAGGCACGTGCATGTCACTCATTGTATATACACTGAGGCAGGTGCATGTCACTGTGTATATACACTGAGGCAGGTGCATGTCACTCAGTGTATATACACTGAGGCAGGTGCATGTCACTCAGTGTATATACACTGAGGCAGGTGCATATCACTCAGTGTATATACACTGAGGCAGGTGCATGTCACTCAGTGTATATACACTGAGGCAGGTGCATGTCACTCACTGTATATACACTGAGGCAGGTGCATGTCACACTGTATATACACTGAGGCAGGTGCAT
This sequence comes from Cherax quadricarinatus, assembly GCF_038502225.1. Lineage (NCBI taxonomy): Eukaryota > Metazoa > Arthropoda > Malacostraca > Decapoda > Parastacidae > Cherax > Cherax quadricarinatus. Next base: position 20,835,271 of record NC_091300.1, on the reverse strand, counting down.
GTCACTCACTGTATATACACTGAGGCAGGTGCATGTCACTCAGTGTATATACACTGAGAAAGGTGCATGTCACTGTGTATATACACAGAGGCAGGTGCATGTCACAGTGTATATACACTGAGGCAGGTGCATGTCACTCATTGTATATACACTGAGGCAGGTGCATGTCACTCATTGTATATACACTGAGGCAGGTGCATGTCACTCACTGTATATACACTGAGGCAGGTGCATGTCACTCACTGTATATACACTGAGGCAGGTGCATGTCACTCATTGTATATACACTGAGGCAGGTGCATGTCACTCAGTGTATATACACTGAGGCAGGTGCATGTCACTGTGTATATACACTGAGGCAGGTGCATGTCACTCACTGTATATACACTGAGGCAGGTGCATGTCACTCAGTGTATATACACTGAGAAAGGTGCATGTCACTGTGTATATACACAGAGGCAGGTGCATGTCACAGTGTATATACACTGAGGCAGGTGCATGTCACTCATTGTATATACACTGAGGCAGGTGCATGTCACTCATTGTATATACACTGAGGCAGGTGCATGTCACTCAGTGTATATACACTGAGGCAGGTGCATGTCACTCATTGTATATACACTGAGGCAGGTGCATGTCACTCAGTGTATATACACTGAGGCAGGTGCATGTCACTCACTGTATATACACTGAGGCAGGTGCATGTCACACTGTATATACACTGAGGCAGGTGCATGTCACACTGTATATACACTGAGGCAGGTGCATGTCACTCACTATATATACACTGAGAGCTCACCTTAATCCATATTTTTTGTTTAAAACATTCTTTGTCTGGTGATGACAAGGTCACGTGCAGCCTTAATGACCCAGTCGATAGGTTTTAAACCCACCATAAGCTAGCCAAGCACATTCAAACGTCACAACAAGGTTATTATCACAGCCGCAAGGTCAATGACAGGCTGGATAACTAGAACCTTCGCAATAAGGGATGACAGGCTGGATAACTAGAACCTTCATAATAAGGGATGACACTCTGTAAGTCACTTGTTCTCTCTGGGCTGGAATATTGCTATACACTATCAACCCATTATAAGACTTACCAACAGTCAGATCTGAATTACAGAGGAAAGTGCTGAGAGAGACGGGGAGTTGCTGAGTGGGGGGAGGTGTTTAGAGTGGAATGTACTGAGAGTGGGATGTGCTGAGAGAGTGATGTGTGCTGAGAGAGAGTGGGATGTTCTGAGAGAGAGTAAGATGTGCTGAGAGTGGGAGAAACAACTCACACTTTTCACTTCTCAAGTCACAACACACACCAACACACTTTGAACCACTTGAAGCGCCAACTACTTCCACTGGTTAGTGTCTGCTGTGTTCTCTCTCTCTCGTGGTATAAGACGGGCCACTACTCCATCACACTATGTTTCTCACACAGAAGCTCTTGGTAAAGAAGAATTACCTATTATCAGGATGGAAGACAAACTACTATTCTCTACATGGCAAGGATAGCGGAGAAGAAGACTCTTCCCTCACTCTTCACTTCCTCCTGCCACTCTCGCCGTCAATGAGGGGAAGGGCAACCCCCAGATCATATACCATAAATGAGCACAGATATTTGATGGGAGAAGATAGGTATGAATGGAAAACATGAATCTCTACTCCCGTACCAGCATTACTCTAACTACTCATGATGGTTGTTCTATGGTTTACTATAGTAACAGCATGAGCACTGCTCTACCTCTACTCATGAATGCAGAGCCACTTAGAGCCATGTTGGAGTGGTATAAAAGTCAGTGGGCGGCTCTCCAGAGCCACAGGTAACTAGGGTAAGCTACAGTCCTTCCAGCACAGCAACTAGCAGCGTATCATCTCTCGTGGAAGATTAAGACACATGTGCAACAGTTGGGTATCTTTACTGATAAAACATTTCGCCTGCACAGTAGGCTTCTTCAGTCAAATAAAAAAAAAGAGTAGTAGTAATGAAATAAAGATGAAGTAATCAGTCCATTAACATTGGAGAAAAAGTATTTGAAGTGGTCAGTCCCTCAAATACTTTTTTTGTATTTGACTGACGGACCCTACTGTGTATTCGCGACATTTTATCAATAAAGATACCCAACTGTTGAATGTATGTCTTAATCTTCAACTTGTCGGTATTTATATCATTTTCAACAATATCATCACTTGTGTTTACAAACATACAAGATCTCAGACTAGGGAAGAATAATAAAATACCAGTTATCAGTGGTCTTCTCTAGGAGTTTAATGCAATGTTTACAGCGCTCACAGAGACTCACATAAAAGAATATTTTGATAAAATATGAATCCTAGGGTGTATTATCATGGGGAGCGTTAAACCGGTAGGGATTATACAGCGCCTATGACGGGGGGCAGGGGAGGCTGGATGGAAGGCACTCAGGCTTAATTCAAGGAACTGGAGCACACATCCAATTCCATAGATCAAGAGCCCCTCACCAACATCAAGAAGCCTCCCTTGAGGGCATTCTTGGGTGTAACTTATTGAGATGCGTCAGGGAAAAACCAGGGAAGGAAAGGTGGGCCAGGCTATGAGTGACTCACATGCTCTGAATTACTGATCAACACCAATGATGTAGTCGAAGTTCTGGCAGTCATAACTGAAAATCAGAACCTACCTTTTATATAATTTTGCTGAGTTTCGAGTCTTGCTACTCTCGGAGCCCGGCCATGGGCCAGGTTCGTCTGGCTGTTGTGCTTCTATATAAACCATCAGATACAACCTCCAAGTAGTTCAAGGATCACTTATTGGAGATCAAGCACTGTCCTGATAACCTATTACACCTAACACAAAATATCTCGCTACAAGGACTAGCATTGTAGAGTCCCTGGAGCTAGCTTGGAGGAGCAGTACCACACAAGAGGTTCAATCATGGGGGAACGATGAACCCTTGTGGGTCACACAGCTCCCGGAGGGTGGGAGGGGAATGGGGGGATTCAGGTTCAACCCAAGAGAGGGCAGGACAATTTCTTTGATCAAGAGCTCTCACCGGTAATCAGTCCCTCAGCCTTGCAGAAGTATACACAGAAGACAGTGCAAAATGAGCCAGTATTCGGTATTAGTCTTGAAGTTTTGTTTACATGTCAGCCGAACTTGGTCCTACACACGAATGACAGTGTCCCTCACTACTTAATAAGAGGAGACACGTGTACTAGGGCACTTACCTGGTGGGAGAGTGACACTCAAGTACCAGTAGGGTACCTACCTGGTGGGAGAGTGACACTCAAGTACCAGTAGGGTACCTACCTGGTGGGAGAGTGGCACTCAACTACCAGTAGGGTACCTACCTGGTGGGAGAGTGACACTCAACTACCAGTAGGGTACCTACCTGGTGGGAGAGTGACACTCAACTACCAGTAGGGTACCTACGTAGTGGAAGAGTGACACTCAACTACCAGTAGGGTACCTACCTGGTGGGAGAGTGACACTCAACTACCAGTAGGGTACCTACCTGGTGGAAGAGTGACACTCAACTACCAGTAGGGTACCTACCTGGTGGAAGAGTGACACTCAACTACCAGTAGGGTACCTACCTGGTGGAAGAGTGACACTCAACTACCAGCAGGGTACCTACCTGGTGGAAGAGTGACACTCAACTACCAGTAGGGTACCTACCTAGTGGAAGAGTGACACTCAACTACCAGTAGGGTACCTACCTGGTGGGAGAGTGACACTCAACTACCAGTAGGGTACCTACCTAGTGGGAGAGTGACACTCAACTACCAGCAGGGTACCTACCTGGTGGAAGAGTGACACTCAACTACCAGTAGGGTACCTACCTGGTGGAAGAGTGGCACTCAACTACCAGCAGGGTACCTACCTGGTGGAAGAGTGACACTCAACTACCAGTAGGGTACCTACCTGGTGGAAGAGTGGCACTCAACTACCAGCAGGGTACCTACCTGGTGGAAGAGTGGCACTCAACTACCAGCAGGGTACCTACCTGGTGGAAGAGTGACACTCAACTACCAGTAGGGTACCTACCTGGTGGAAGAGTGACACTCAACTACCAGCAGGGTACCTACCTGGTGGAAGAGTGACACTCAACTACCAGTAGGGTACCTACCTAGTGGAAGAGTGACACTCAACTACCAGTAGGGTACCTACCTGGTGGGAGAGTGACACTCAACTACCAGTAGGGTACCTACCTAGTGGGAGAGTGACACTCAACTACCAGCAGGGTACCTACCTGGTGGAAGAGTGACACTCAACTACCAGCAGGGTACCTACCTGGTGGAAGAGTGACACTCAACTACCAGTAGGGTACCTACCTGGTGGAAGAGTGACACTCAACTACCAGCAGGGTACCTACCTGGTGGGAGAGTGACACTCAACTACCAGCAGGGTACCTACCTGGTGGAAGAGTGACACTCAACTACCAGTAGGGTACCTACCTGGTGGGAGAGTGACACACAACTACCAGTAGGGTACCTACCTGGTGGAACAGTGACACTCAACTATCAGTAGGGCACTTACCTGGTGGGAGAGTGACACTCAACTACCAGTAGGGCACTTACCTGGTGGAACAGTGACACTCAACTACCAGCAGAGTACCTACCTGGTGGGAGAGTGACACTCAACTACCAGTAGGGTACTTACCTGGTGGAAGTGACACTCAACTACAAGTAGGGCACTTACCTGGTGGGAGAGTGACACTCAACTACCAGTAGGGTACTTACCTGGTGGGAAAGTGACACTCAACTACCAGTAGGGCACTTACCTGGTGGGAGAGTGATACTCAACTACCAGTAGGGTACTTACCTGGTGGGAGAGTGACACTCAACTACCAGTAGGGTACCTACCTGGTGGGAGAGTGACACTCAACTACCAGTAGGGTGCCCACCTGGTGGGAGAGTGACACACAACTACCAGTAGGGTACCTACCTGGTGGGAGAGTGACACTCAACTATCAGTAGGGCACTTACCTCGTGGGAGAGTGACACTCAACTATCAGTAGGGCACTTACCTCGTGGGAGAGTGACACTCAACTACCAGTAGGGCACTTACCTGGTGGAAGAGTGACACTCAACTACCAGCAGAGTACCTACCTGGTGGGAGAGTGACACTCAACTACCAGTAGGGTGCCCACCTGGTGGGAGAGTGACACACAACTACCAGTAGGGTACCTACCTGGTGGGAGAGTGACACTCAACTATCAGTAGGGCACTTACCTCGTGGGAGAGTGACACTCAACTATCAGTAGGGCACTTACCTCGTGGGAGAGTGACACTCAACTACCAGTAGGGCACTTACCTGGTGGAAGAGTGACACTCAACTACCAGCAGAGTACCTACCTGGTGGGAGAGTGACACTCAACTACCAGTAGGGTACTTACCTGGTGGAAGTGACACTCAACTACAAGTAGGGCACTTACCTGGTGGGAGAGTGACACTCAACTACCAGTAGGGTACTTACCTGGTGGGAAAGTGACACTCAACTACCAGTAGGGCACTTACCTGGTGGGAGAGTGATACTCAACTACCAGTAGGGCACTTACCTGGTGGGAGAGTGACACTCAACTACCAGTAGGGCACTTACCTGGTGGGAGAGTGACACTCAACTACCAGTACGGCACTTACCTGGTGGGAGAGTGATACTCAACTACAAGTAGGGTACTTACCTGGTGGGAGAGTGACACTCAACTACCAGTAGGGTACTTACCTGGTGGGAGAGTGACACTCAACTACCAGTAGGGCGCTTACCTGGTGGGAGAGTGACACTCAACTACCAGTAGGGTACTTACCTGGTGGGAGAGTGACACTCAACTACCAGTAGGGTACTTACCTGGTGGGAGAGTGACACTCAATTACCAGTAGGGCGCTTACCTGGTGGGAGAGTGACACTCAACTACCAGTAGGGTACTTACCTGGTGGGAGAGTGACACTCAACTACCAGTAGGGCACTTACCTGGTGGGAGAATGACACTCAACTATCAGTAGGGTACTTACCTGGTGGGAGAGTGACACTCAACTACCAGTAGGGTACTTACCTGGTGGGAGAGTGGCAATCAACTACCAGTAGGGCGCTTACCTGGTGGGAGAGTGACACTCAACTACCAGTAGGGTACTTACCTGGTGGGAGAGTGACACTCAACTACCAGTAGGGTACTTACCTGGTGGGAGAGTGACACTCAACTATCAGTAGGGTACTTACCTGGTGGGAGAGTGACACTCAACTACCAGTAGGGTACTTACCTGGTGGGAGAGTGACACTCAACTACCAGTAGGGCGCTTACCTGGTGGGAGAGTGACACTCAACTACCAGTAGGGTACTTACCTGGTGGAAGAGTGACACTCAACTACCAGTAGGGCACTTACCTGGTGGGAGAGTGACACTCAACTACCAGTAGGGCACTTACCTGGTGGGAGAATGACACTCAACTATCAGTAGGGTACTTACCTGGTGGGAGAGTGACACTCAACTACCAGTAGGGTACTTACCTGGTGGGAGAGTGACACTCAACTACCAGTAGGGTACTTACCTGGTGGGAGAGTGGCAATTAACTACCAGTAGGGCACTTACCTGGTGGGAGAGTGGCAATTAACTACCAGTAGGGTACTTACCTGGTGGGAGAGTGGCAATTAACTACCAGTAGGGCACTTACTGGCTATATACAGCGTATATACACCATGATGTATATTCCCCAGTGTATATACACTGACAGTTACATTGTCTAACACTATATACTGCCAGTCACACTAACACTAAACACCTACTCAATTAGGCGCTTCTAGCCAACTATAAATCATGCATAATTCCTGAGCTACCTAGAGTGGACACGCTATAGTGCGTCTCTACAATGTAACAGCGGTGGGAGGGAAAAAGGGGAAATAGAGGGAGGGCTGGGGAAGGGAGAGCGGGGAGATGCTTATCACATCACCCCAACACTCAACAACGTACAAAAAAAAGCCGAAATAAAAATTGTTGTGATGCTTACCTCGCTGTGGTCGGCCTCGGGCCATGGCTTGCTTCTTTCATTGAGCAGCAGCCAACCCTCTCCGTCCTCCTCGCTCTCCGACGAAGACGAGATACGGTTGGCTACCTCCATGGTCATTACCATCTTCGCCGCGTGTTGACTGGTCACTGGCGAGTCTGTCGTCATGGGTGTGTCATAGGCCGCAGGGTGGCAAAGTGTGTTCTGATTAGCGGTCGGACTGGAGGACAAGTTGTGATTGGTGTAGGTCAGGTGCGACGTCATAGGTACAGTGCTGCTATTGGTGGACTTGGCGGCAGGTAAACACACACTGTTGATGTGTTTTAGCGCCGTCCTCTTGGGCGGTTTAATCACAATTGGCTGAGACAGGTCGAGGGACAGATTCTGACGAGGTTTCTTCTGGTACGGAAAGGACATTTAGGCTATTTTGTCCACCGGAGCTTCAAGAACAGGTGCGCAACCTCTCACACCTGGACACCTGTTCTCTCTGACACCTGTTCTCGTTAACACCTGTTCTTTCATCAGCGGCTTCGTGTCACCTGATCATTGGGTCCACGTTCCCTGCTGTATCTTACAGTCACGTATCACCTGTTCAATCATTAAAACCTTCACACCTGTTTTCACCTGTGTCATTTACGGTCAAAAACAGGAACACTTCTTTATAAATCGTACGAACACACGCATGAGACACATAGTATGAACTAGGAGCTTCGGCGCCAAAATCTAAAATTTGAATCTATGTCCCGTGAGACACGCATTAACCTCGCCTTCACAAACAATGTGATACATTGCACGTGTCACTGCTGATTCCTTCTCATCGTAAACATTAAGGAAAAGCAGATACAGGATGTCCTCTCCAAAAATGTATACGCTATCAGTTATTAACAACCAAAGACTGCATACGTTTTTGAGGTACCCTGTATTTCCTTTTCTAGGTTACGCAAGATTAGATTATGTAGGACTAAGATTTCGGATGTCACAGAGGCATTTGACAAATGTGATGATCATGGAGTGAATATACATAAATTCGTGGTATTAGGTATAACGGGAAAAGTAAGTAGATGGATTTTCAGTTTTATGACAAACAGAACACATACTATTAGTTAACAGCAAAATCCAGCATTAGCAAAGTGAAAAGCTTAATACCCGAAGGCACTGTACAGACACCTCTTCTGTTTCTTATCTTCACAGCGGACAGATGAAAACACCACAGGTTTGTTTCATTATTTGCAGATGACACTAAAATAAGCATGAAAGTCACCTCGGTAGAAAACACAAAAAAATGCAAGATATAAAGAAAGTTTTCCAGTGGACAATAGAGAACATGATGACGGTCAATGATTGTAAGTTCTAGCTGCTTAGATATGGACAGAATCAAGAACTCAAGAGAAAGACACTGTATACAAAACTCAAGAAAATCATCAATTAGAACGAAAGTTACACGAAAGTAACGTGTAATAATGTCAGCTGATCTTTGTTTCAAAGAACACAATAATGCAAATATCACGAAAGCCTGGAAAATGATGGAATGGATAACGAGAACTGCAACAACAAGGAAAATAGTGCCACTGTAGCACTATTAACATTGCTTGAGCTCTCTCGCTTAGTGTATTGCTCAGTGTTGACGGGCCCAGCTCAATGTAGGAAAGATATCGGAGCTGGAACAGATACTGGTACGAAGATTATTTACAACCCGCATTAGGCAAAAAAAAAAAAAAAATACTGGGAACGCCTCAGAGTTCTTAATATGTACTTAATGGAGCGGAGGAGAGAGAGAAAGATGCATAAAAATATATATGTATATGTAAGGTGCTATGGGAACAGTTTCCAAATCTGTATACTGCCATAACAACATATTACAGTTAAAGATACGGGAGGAGGAAGCGGAAAATGAACCCAGTGAAAAGCAGAAACACCGTGGGCACAATAAGAGAACATTGTATCAACATCCGTGGCCCCAGACTTTTAACATCTTACCACAATATATCAGAAACACTGCTAGGAGAAGTATATTAGTTTTCAAGAGGAAGATGGACCAGTACCTCCGCCAGATGCTGAGTCAACCAGGCTGTGAACCATCGGGCCGCCAGTAGCAACAGCCTGGTTCACCAAGCAAGCATCAGACAAGCCTGGCCCAGGGCCGGGCTGCCAGAGTAGGAAAACTCTCGAAAACCACCAAAAGTAAAGGTTTGCTATGTGTGTGTGTGTATGTGTGTCACATATACATTATAATTTATATTAAAAACTTGTAAGAGCAGGGAACCCCCACTAGAACGGTAGAAGGCTGTATTAAAGAGCTGGCAGGTGCCAAACAAGCTTTGTGGCAATGTTTCGTCCTATACAGAGCTTTATCAAACCAATCTTAACTTTAATAAAGCTATACAATGAGCGAAAAGTTGTCCCAAGAAAAACATCTTCAATACCCGTGTTTCTTCTTCAACACAAGAAGATCTGTGTTAGTCTTAATTAAGGTTAAACAGTCTCCCTCCTCACTAAGCACTAATAACATTATTCACTCTAACACAAGAAAGGTTAACCTCAAAATTTAACATTATATGCAAGACAAGCCACGGGGGGAGGGAGGTGGAATCTTTAGCTCAAGTACTTTCACACTTCTCAGTGCGTCATCAGGAGCTGTGCAGTGTTGCAAAGGCAACAACATTAGAAGTAGGGTAAGTTTTCAGAGAATGGTAGTGTGGAGGCGCCAGCCACGAGGAAAAATACTAGAAGATAGTTAATAGCCATCCCTAAGCTTCTAGCTGCTGGGAACAGGACAAGTGACGTAAAAAGTTACATTACAATAGTGGATCATTACATACCTTCATTTACAACCTTCTAACTAACGAAATAGAGGGAAAAATCTCTCGTGTGTCAACTGGTGTCGCAGAGCCTTCCAGAATATTTAGGAAATACTCTCAGTGTTAGTTAACATGCCTGTGTGAATTTTCCTATTTAGGCTTCCTTTCTTATAATAACTAGGCTCTTCTTAATTTTAATGCCATTCCTATCAATATTATCAACTATCACCCCCAATATCATCACCATTATAATATTACCAACAACCCGATTCATTAAACCACTAAACTAGTTGCAATCACCATGTTGCAACCACCTATGTGTACCCTGTACACTGTACCTAGATGGGTTAGGACCTTAATAAGCCACTCTACATTTCTTTTAGGCTATCCTGGGATGACCACACATGTGCCCCCATACCTAAATGAACCCACATACCTACTTCCTTACTACAGATGTTATATCGGTCAGGTTGCAGCCTGTATTGCAGCACACTACCTAGAGCACCTGTAGCATTACGATACCTGTATGTAGCAGCAGCTGAATGAGTTATACCATGTCAGACCTAACATATTAAAATATCGATGTTCGCGACGTACATCGACGCACACGACGGGCGCTATGGGCGTACCATGATGTTCAGTTTGCAGACTCTGGTCGAACATAACTGAAACATCATGTAACCCCCTGGCATAAGGAGCAGTCCTGCGCTTTAGTATAACATTGTTGTTTAAGGCTGTGCACAACTGACTCCACTAAATAACCATCGAGTTTGTACAGCCCATAATTTGAGTTATATACGGCATTCCTATCATGTTTCAAGAGGGAGGACTCCATTATGTTTCTTTCTATGATGGAACTGTTGGGTACAGTTATCTGGGCGGCAGCCCACCCCGGTGGGTGATTGCAAGAGCCACCTTGAGACCTCCAGACTGAAGTGCTCCTATTATATAGTCTCTGGCTTCTCCTCTGCCTCCTCTCTCCAGCTCGTTAAAGTCCCACTGGTTTTCAATGAGCAGTGCCACTCCTCCACCCCCCTCCTCTGTTCCCTGTCTTTCCTCAGGATCTGATATCCCGTTGGAAAGATGGTATCTGTTATCATTCCTGCGAGCTTGGTTTCGGTGAGGGCTATGATGTCCAGTGATGCCTCTTTGATTCTATCGTGCCACTCCTCCCACTTATTTGTTATTCCATCAGCGTTGGTGTACCATACCATCAGTTTCCTCTCCAACACTGCGTTCTGGGGGTCTGTGGGGGTGGGGGTCTGGTAGTGTGCTGTGGGATTCTACAGCATATTGTGGGGTGGGAGCTGTAAGTGTGGACTGGGATTTGTGTTGGGATAGCATGCTTGGCTGTTCGGTTCTGATGGTGGTTCTGTGTGTGCTTGTGCTTGTTGCTCTGTCCGGCTCTGGATGTCGTCTGCGGACTCTGTCCTTATCTCTCTTCCTAGCCCCTTTCATGTCTGTTTCTTCTCCCTCAGCTGCTCTCATTCTGTTCTTGTTCTGTCACAGTCTAGGAACACCCTCTCGTATGTTGATGATTCCTTCAGCCATGGTTTCTCTTGCAGGATCCTGTTCTGCACCATTTCTGTCCTGAAAATCAGTTTGACCAGCCGATTGCTCTCCTTCAAGTACCCTCCTCGCCTATTTTTTTGATGATGTTTTCAATCTCCTGGTTTTCTTTCTGCCGTCTTTCATTATGTGTCCTCCCTTCGTTCTCCTGAAACCCATAAAAAACACTGTCTTCTCTTACTCCTCTTCCCATTGCCTTTCCCTCTGTGTCACTGGGTCCCGTTTGTACATAGCCATTGTCTCTTATTTTTTCCTGTAACTCTTAGCGGCATGGTCGTGCCTCTGCACGACCATATGTGTGTGTGTGTGTGTGTGTGTGTGTGTGTGTGTGTGTGTGTGTGTGTGTGTGTGTGTGTGTGTGTGTGTGTGTGTGTGTGTGTGTGTGTGAACAACGGGTAGCATGCTTTCCAGGGCATAGTTCTAGCTGCTCAGTCAAATTATGTTCCAAACAGGGAAATCAGATCAAACAAAAATGATCCTAAATGGATGAACAATAGATTAAAATATCTGATTGGTCAAAAGAGAGGCATATATAGGCAAATCAAAAGAGGAGAGGGGCAATTAAGAAATCGATATATTCAGTTAAAGAGAGAAATAAAAAAGGGAATTAGAAAAGCAAAAAGAGATTATGAGGTTAAAGTTGCAAGAGAATCGAAGACTAACCCAAAAGGATTCTTTCAGGTATACAGAAGTAAGATCAGGGACAAGATAGGCCCACTCAAAAGTTCCTCGGGTCAGCTCACTGACAGTGATAAGGAAATGTGTAGAATTTTTAACACATACTTCCTCTCAGTTTTTACACAGGAGGATACCAGCGATATTCCAGTAATGATAAATTATGTAGAACAGGACGATAATAAACTGTGCACGATTAGGGTCACAAGTGACATGGTCCTTAGGCAAATAGATAAATTAAAACCTAACAAATCCCCAGGCCCTGATGAACTGTATGCAAGGGTTCTAAAGGAATGTAAAGAGGAGCTTAGCACACCTTTGGCTAATCTTTTCAACATATCACTACAAACTGGCATGATGCCAGATAAGTGGAAAATGGCAAATGTGATACCTATTTTCAAAACAGGTGACAGGTCCTTAGCTTCGAACTATAGACCAATAAGCCTAACCTCCATAGTGGGAAAATTTATGGAATCAATAATTGCCGAGGCAGTTCGTAGCCACCTTGAAAAGCATAAATTAATCAACGAATCTCAGCATGGTTTTACAAAGGGGCGTTCCTGCCTTACGAATTTATTAATTTTTTTCACTAAGGTATTTGAGGAGGCAGATCATGGTAATGAATATGATATTGTGTATATGGACTTCAGTAAGGCTTTTGACAGGGTCCCACATCAGAGACTATTGAGGAAAATTAAAGCACATGGAATAGGAGGAAAAAATTTTTCCTGGATAGAGGCATGGTTGACAAATAGGCAGCAGAGAGTTTGCATAAATGGGGAGAAATCAGAGTGGGGAAGCGTCACGAGCGGTGTTCCACAGGGGTCAGTGTTGGGCCCCCTGCTGTTCACAATCTACATAAACGACATAGATGAGGGCATAAAGAGCGACATCGGCAAGTTTGCCGATGACACCAAAATAGGCCGTCGAATTCATTCTGACGAGGACATTCGAGCACTCCAGGAAGATTTGAATAGACTGATGCAGTGGTCGGAGAAGTGGCAGATGCAGTTTAATATAGACAAATGCAAAGTTCTAAATGTTGGACAGGACAATAACCATGCCACATATAAACTAAATAATGTAGATCTTAATATTACGGATTGCGAAAAAGATTTAGGAGTTCTGGTTAGCAGTAATCTGAAACCAAGACAACAGTGCATAAGTGTTCGCAATAAAGCTAATAGAATCCTTGGTTTCATATCAAGAAGCATAAATAATAGGAGTCCTCAGGTTGTTCTTCAACTCTATACATCCTTGGTTAGGCCTCATTTAGATTATGCTGCACAGTTTTGGTCACCATATGACAGAATGGATATAAATTCTCTGGAAAATGTACAAAGGAGGATGACAAAGTTGATCCCATGTATCAGAAACCTTCCCTATGAGGATAGACTAAGGGCCCTGAATCTGCACTCTCTAGAAAGACGTAGAATTAGGGGGGATATGATTGAGGTGTATAAATGGAAGACAGGAATAAATAAAGGGGATGTAAATAGTGTGCTGAAAATATCTAGCCTAGACAGGACTCGCAGCAATGGTTTTAAGTTGGAAAAATTCAGATTCAGGAAGGATATAGGAAAGTACTGGTTTGGTAATAGAGTTGTGGATGAGTGGAACAAACTCCCAAGTACCGTTATAGAGGCCAGAACGTTGTGTAGCTTTAAAAATAGGTTGGATAAATACATGAGTAGATGTGGGTGGGTGTGAGTTAGACCTGATAGCTTGTGCTACCAGGTCGGTTGCCGTGTTCCTCCCTTAAGTCAATGTGACCTGACCTGACTAGGTTGGGTGCATTGGCTTAAGCCGGTAGGAGACTTGGACCTGCCTCGCATGGGCCAGTAGGCCTTCTGCAGTGTTCCTTCGTTCTTATGTTCTTATGGAGAAGTTAAGGTTTCAGGAACCCCAGGTAAGCTGAAGTGGTTAAAAGCTTCAGGAACCCCAGATAAACTGAAGTGGTTCAAGGCCTCAGGAGCCCCAGGTAAGCTGAAGTGGTTCAAGGTTTCAGGAGCCCCAGGTAAGCTGAAGTGGCTCTAGGTTTCAGGAGCCCCAGGTAAGCTGGAGTGGCTCTAGGTTTCAGGAGCCCCAGGTAAGCTGAAGTGGCTCTAGGTTTCAGGAGCCCCAGGTAAGCTGAAGTGGTTCTAGGCTTCAGAAACCCCAGGTAAGCTGAAGTGGTTCTAGGTTTCAGGAGCCCCAGGTAAGCTGAAGTGGTTCTAGGCTTCAGGAGCCCCAGGTAAGATGAAGTGGTTCTAGGTTTCAGGAGCCCCATGTAGGCTGAAGTGGCTCTAGGTTTAAGGAGCCCCAGGTAAGCTGAAGTGGCTCTAGGTTTCAGGAGCCCCAGGTAAGCTGAAGTGGTTCTAGGTTTCAGGAGCCCCAGGTAAGCTGGAGTGGTTCTAGGTTTCAGGAGCCCCAGGTAAGGTGAAGTGGTTCTAGCCTTCAGAAACCCCAGGTAAGCTGAAGTGGTTCTAGGTTTCAGGAGCCCCAGGTAAGCTGAAGTGGTTCTAGGCTTCAGAAACCCCAGGTAAGCTGAAGTGGTTCAAAGCTTCAGGAACCCCAGATAAACTGAAGTGGTTCAAGGCCTCAGGAGCCCCAGGTAAGCTGAAGTGGTTCTAGGTTTCAGAAGACCCAGGTAAGCTGAAGCGGCTCTAGGTTTCAGGAGCCCCAGGTAAGCTGGAGTGGCTCTAGGTTTCAGGAACCCCAGGTAAACTGAAGTGGCTCTAGGTTTCAGGAGCCCCAGGTAAGCTGAAGTGGTTCTAGGCTTCAGAAACTCCAGGTAAGCTGAAGTGGTTCTATGTTTCAGGAGCCCCAGGTAAGCTGAAGTGGCTCTAGGTTTCAGGAGCCCCAAGTAAGCTGAAGTGGCTCTAGGTTTCAGGAGCCCCAGGTAAGCTGGAGTGGCTCTAGGTTTCAGGAGCCCCAGGTAAGCTGAAGTGGTTCTAGGTTTCAGGAGCCCCAGGTAAGCTGAGTGGTTCTAGGTTTCAGGAGCTCCAGATAAGCTGAAGTGGTTCTAGGCTTCAGAAACCCCAGGTAAGCTGAAGTGGTTCTAGGTTTCAGGAGCCCCAGGTAAGCTGAAGTGGTTCTAGGCTTCAGAAACCCCAGGTAAGTTGAAGCGGTTCTAGGCTTCAGAAACCCCAGGTAAGCTGAAGTGGTTCTAAGTTTCAGGAGCCCCAGGTAAGCTGAAGTGGCTCTAGGTTTCAGGAGCCCCAGGTAAGCTGAAGTGGCTCTAGGCTTCAGAAACCCCAGGTAAGCTGAAGTGGTTCTAGGTTTCAGGAGCCCCAGGTAAGCTGAAGTGGTTCTAGATTTCAGGAGTCCCAGGTAAGCTGAAGTGGTTCTAGGCTTCAGAAACCCCAAGTAAGCTGAAGTGGTTCTAGGTTTCAGAAACCCCAGGTAAGCTGAAGCGGCTCTAGGTTTCAGGAGCCCCAGGTAAGCCGAAGTGGCTCTAGGTTTCAGGAGCCCCAGGTAAGCTGAAGTGGCTCTAGGTTTCAGGAGCCCCAGGTAAGCTGAAGTGGCTCTAGGTTTCAGGAGCCCCAGGTAAGCTGGAGTGGCTCTAGGCTTCAGGAGCCCCAGGTAAGCTGGAGTGGCTCTAGGTTTCAGGAGCCCCAGGTAAGCTGGAGTGGCTCTAGGTTTCAGGAGCCCCAGGTAAGCTGGAGTGGCTCTAGGTTTCAGGAGCCCCAGGTAAGCTAGAGTGGCTCTAGGTTTCAGGAGCCCCAGGTAAGCTGGAGTGGCTCTAGGTTTCAGGAGCCTCAGGTAAGCTGAAGTGGCTCTAGGTTTCAGGAGCCCCAGGTAAGCTGGAGTGGCTCTAGGTTTCAGGAGCCCCAGGTAAGCTGAAGTGGCTCTAGGTTTCAGGAGCCCCAGGTAAGCTGGAGTGGCTCTAGGTTTCAGGAGCCCCAGGTAAGCTGGAGTGGCTCTAGGTTTCAGGAGCCCCAGGTAAGCTGAAGTGGCTCTAGGTTTCAGGAGCCCCAGGTAAGCTGGAGTGGCTCTAGGTTTCAGGAGCCCCAGTAAGCTGAAGTGGCTCTAGGTTTCAGGAGCCCCAGGTAAGCTGGAGTGGCTCTAGGTTTCAGGAGCCCCAGGTAAGCTGGAGTGGCTCTAGGTTTCAGGAGCCCCAGGTAAGCTGAAGTGGCTCTAGATTTCAGGAGCCCCAGGTAAGCTGGAGTGGCTCTAGGTTTCAGGAGCCCCAGGTAAGCTGAAGTGGTTCTAGGTTTCAGGAGCCCCAGGTAACCTGGAGTGGCTCTAGGTTTCAGGAGCCCCAGGTAAGCTGGAGTGGCTCTAGGTTTCAGGAGCCCCAGGTAAGCTGGAGTGGCTCTAGGTTTCAGGAGCCCCAGGTAAGGTGAAGTGGTTCTAGGTTTCAGGAGCCCCAGGTAAGCTGGAGTGGCTCTAGGTTTCAGGAGCCCCAGGTAAGCTGAAGTGGCTCTAGGTTTCAGGAGCCCCAGGTAAGCTGGAGTGGCTCTAGGTTTCAGGAGCCCCAGGTAAGCTGAAGTGGCTCTAGGTTTCAGGAGCCCCAGGTATGCTGAAGTGGTTCTAGGTTTCAGGAGCCCCAGGTAAGCTGGAGTGGCTCTAGGTTTCAGGAGCCCCAGGTAAGCTGGAGTGGCTCTAGGTTTCAGGAGCCCCAGGTAAGCTGGAGTGGCTCTAGGTTTCAGGAGCCCCAGGTAAGCTGGAGTGGCTCTAGGTTTCAGGAGCCCCAGGTAAGCTGGAGTGGCTCTAGGTTTCAGGAGCCCCAGGTAAGCTGAAGTAGCTCTAGGTTTCAGGAGCCCCAGGTAAGCTGGAGTGGCTCTAGGTTTCAGGAGCTCCAGGTAAGCTGAAGTGGCTCTAGGTTTCAGGAGCCCCAGGTATGCTGAAGTGGTTCTAGGTTTCAGGAGCCCCAGGTAAGCTGGAGTGGCTCTAGGGAGCCCCAGGTAAGCTGAAGTAGTTTTAGGTTTCAGGAGCTCCAGGTAAGCTGAAGTGGTTCTAAATTTTAGGAGCCCCAGGTAAGCTGGAGTGGTTCTAGGTTTCAGGAGCCCCAGGTAAGCTGAAGTAGTTCTAGGTTTCAGGAGCCCCAGGTAAGCTGGAGTGGTTCTAGGTTTCAGGAGCCCCAGGTAAGCTGAAGTAGTTCTAGGTTTCAGGAGCCCCAGGTAAGCTGAAGTGGCTCTAGGTTTCAGGAGCCCCAGGTAAGCTGAAGTAGTTCTAGGTTTCAGGAGCCCCAGGTAAGCTGGAGTGGTTCTAGGTTTCAGGAGCCCCAGGTATGCTGAAGTGGTTCTAGGTTTCAGGAGCCCCAGGTAAGCTGGAGTGGCTCTAGGTTTCAGGAGCCCCAGGTAAGCTGAAGTAGTTTTAGGTTTCAGGAGCTCCAGGTAAGCTGAAGTGGTTCTAAGTTTTAGGAGCCCCAGGTAAGCTGGAGTGGTTCTAGGTTTCAGGAGCCCCAGGTAAGCTGAAGTAGTTCTAGGTTTCAGGAGCCCCAGGTAAGCTGGAGTGGTTCTAGGTTTCAGGAGCCCCAGGTAAGCTGAAGTAGTTCTAGGTTTCAGGAGCCCCAGGTAAGCTGAAGTGGCTCTAGGTTTCAGGAGCTCCAGGTAAGCTGAAGTAGTTCTAGGTTTCAGGAGCCCCAGGTAAGCTGGAGTGGTTCTAGGTTTCTGGAGCCCCAGGTAAGCTGAAGTAGTTCTAGGTTTCAGGAGCCCCAGGTAAGCTGAAGTAGTTCTAGGTTTCAGGAGCCCCAGGTAAGCTGGAGTGGTTCTAGGTTTCAGGAGCCCCAGGTAAGCTGGAGTGGTTCTAGGTTTCAGGAGCCCCAGGTAAGCTGGAGTGGTTCTAGGTTTCAGGAGCCCCAGGTAAGCTGGAGTGGTTCTAGGTTTCAGGAGCCCCAGGTAAGCTGGAGTGGTTCTAGGTTTCAGGAGCCCCAGGTAAGCTGGAGTGGTTCTAGGTTTCAGGAGCCCCAGGTAAGCTGGAGTGGTTCTAGGTTTCAGGAGCCCCAGGTAAGCTGGAGTGGTTCTAGGTTTCAGGAGCCCCAGGTAAGCTGAAGTAGTTCTAGGTTTCAGGAGCCCCAGGTAAGCTGAAGTGGCTCTAGGTTTCAGGAGCTCCAGGTAAGCTGAAGTAGTTCTAGGTTTCAGGAGCCCCAGGTAAGCTGGAGTGGTTCTAGGTTTCTGGAGCCCCAGGTAAGCTGAAGTAGTTCTAGGTTTCAGGAGCCCCAGGTAAGCTGAAGTGGTTCTATGTTTCAGGAGCCCCAGGTAAGCTGGAGTGGTTCTAGGTTTCAGGAGCCCCAGGTAAGCTGGAGTGGTTCTAGGTTTCAGGAGCCCCAGGTAAGCTGGAGTGGCTCTAGGTTTCAGGAGCTCCAGGTAAGCTGAAGTGGCTCTAGGTTTCAGGAGCCCCAGGTATGCTGAAGTGGTTCTAGGTTTCAGGAGCCCCAGGTAAGCTGGAGTGGCTCTAGGTTTCAGGAGCCCCAGGTAAGCTGGAGTGGCTCTAGGTTTCAGGAGCCCCAGGTAAGCTGGAGTGGCTCTAGGTTTCAGGAGCCCCAGGTAAGGTGAAGTGGTTCTAGGTTTCAGGAGCCCCAGGTAAGCTGGAGTGGCTCTAGGTTTCAGGAGCCCCAGGTAAGCTGAAGTAGCTCTAGGTTTCAGGAGCCCCAGGTAAGCTGGAGTGGCTCTAGGTTTCAGGAGCTCCAGGTAAGCTGAAGTGGCTCTAGGTTTCAGGAGCCCCAGGTAAGCTGGAGTGGTTCTAGGTTTCAGGAGCCCCAGGCACCACAGTTTACATTAAGCCTTGCATTCTGGGTCATGCAGGAATGCCAGACGTAGAGGCAAAAGCCTCAACAACAGCAGAAGCAGCAGCGGTAAAAACAACAATAGCAGGAACAACGGCAAAAAGCAGCAATAACAACGGTAGTAGTAGGAACAGCAACAACAGTAACAGCAACAACAGTAACAGCAACAACAGTAACAGCAACAACAGTAACAGCAACAGTAGAAATAAGTGCAGCAACAACAGCAGAATCGATAGTATTAACAGCAGCGATAGTATTAACAGCAGCAACAGTATTAACAGCAGCAACAGTATTAACAGCAGCAACAGTAACAGTAGAAGTAACAGCAGCGTCAGTAACGACAAGAGCAACAACCGCAGCAGAGAGAATAACAATAACATTAACAGCAGCAACAGCAGTAGTATCAATAGAGGCAGTAACAACAGCATCTGCAACAGCAGAAGCAACAACAGCAATAACAACAACAACAGCATCTGCAACAGCAGCATCAACAGCAACGGTAGAAGCAACAGCAAACTCCCCGGCTTACTGTGGCTTTTATTGTGTGTGTGTGTAGGTGTGTGTACTCACCTAATTGTGGTTGCAGGGGTCGAGACTCAGCTCCTGGCCCCGCCTCTCCACTACATCGCTTGCCAGACTATTCTACTTCCTAACAACTCTGTGTGTGTGTGTGTGTGTGTGTGTGTGTGTGTGTGTGTGTGTGTGTGTGTGTGTGTGTGTGTGTGTGTGTGTGTGTGTGTGTGTCTGTGTATGTATGTGTGTGTGTATGTATGTGTATGTGTGTGTGTGTGTGTGTGCATCAAGGCACCTTCAACTATAATGACTTAACATGTATATTCCTAATAAAGTTTAACACTTAAAAGAACTACAGAGCTCAGATTTTTTTTTCATATCTCCTAAACAAGGTTGCCAATACAATGTTGGCATCCTTGGTTCAAAATGGTGCCAGGTCAACAATTTCCTGGCCCGAGGCACTTCGAGACGCCCCGAGGAGTCAGTGATCACGAGGTATGTATATTATGACTCAAGATATGGTGGGATTTTGTCTGTTACATTGCAACTATGGGACCATATAAATGTCCCGAGGTTGAACCAATAAATTAGTGACTAACGAGGTCCGAGAGCGTACAAGACCGAGCAAATGGAGAAGTTGTAGTGATCTGAGATTACCATTATTACACCTTTGATGAGGTCCGAGTTTTTCTACTTGGGCCAGGCTCGTCTGGTGCCTGTCTGGTTAACCAACTTATTGCTGTTGGAGACCCGCTGCCCCACTTATCCATCACAGCCTGGTTGATCTGGCATCTGGTGAAGATACTTGTCCAGTTTCCTCTCGAAGACTTCTTTCTACACTTGTCCCAGCAATGTTTCTGATATCTTCTGGTAAGATGTTAAATAATCTGGGACCACGTAAGTTGATACAATTGGACTCGGTTCAGTGATCTGAACTTACCATAACTAGCGGTGAACGTCAAGTTCCAGCAGAATAACTTCATGAACAATGTACATGATGTTCAAGACCAATGTTATTCTTCCCATATACACTTTGGTACTAACAGTTCCAACGATATAAACAGGTAAGTCTCCTCACCTAGTTCCCTCCCCTCAAGAAGCTGACATATTCTGTTATTGGAGTTATTGTTAATTCAGAGGAGCACCGGACAGGAGTCATGGTAGGCGGGCTAAGTTCAGACCAAGAGATAAGGTCAAGTTTATTCAATGAGACGTGGGATAACTTGAAATACTTAATATAACAGTTTGAAAATACTAACCTCATGAACAAGTATTGTTTTCAACAGTGACGGGGGTCACTGAGAGGTGAGTGAGAAGCAGTGACTGATGTTACACTGCAGTGATAACATCAAGACTTCACTTGTTTCTCCCTTCCTTAAAACTGTGATGAGTAAAATTCTTCAAAGTAGGACTAAAGCATTATAACGATCTGTGTATTGTATCAACTTGATATCCTGACCTCATAGTACTCCAGAAAAGTATGAAATTCCATTAATTTTACAATTAAAATTTGTAAACTGGAGTTCATAAAGCCCACTAAAATTATTAAATTTTCTGTGATAGAAGTTAGAAGCCGAGCTGAAGAGACATTCTCTAGTAATCGCCAGAATCGAATGGTTCCAAGTAAAAAATTTATCTCCAAAGCCTAAACCTGGAGGGCATCCATCACTTGTCTCAGAAGATGCAGCATCCTCGACGAGTGAAGTCATTCACATGATACACACTCAAGATATACTGTGGAAAATATACCACACCATTATACAACTAAAAGAGTCATCTGAACACTCCAATAAGAGTGTCAACCTTCCCAGTAGGTCAGACCAGTACTGTAAGATGGAAGCAGCGCTGTATAGCCCTTGTGGCTTAGCGCTTCTTTTTTATTATAATAATAATGTAAGATGGAAGCTGGAGTGTATGTTATAACTATTGTATGTTAAAATCATTGAAGGATAGCCTTTTAGGGAATAATAATAATAATAATAATAATAATTTTGATATACAAGTATTAACAACACTTTGTATCCTTCCTTGCTAATAAGTCTCACGTTACCCATAATCGCTAGTTCTCTTGCACCCTTTATTTATCACGTCCCTCTCTCCTCCTCCTCCTCCTCCTCCTCCTACCTTCAAAGTCCCTCATCATATTCACTTCTCACATTCATTACTACCCCCCCCTCCCCACCATCTTTCCATGAACAACCCCCTACACATCCTTCAAGCAGTCCCTCGCACCTACCTTCCGGGAATTACCTCTTACCCCCAATTCCCTTAAATCCAATCTGTATCCTTCCCCACCTTCCCCCCCCCGGACATGTATTTTCCCCCATCTGCCTCCCCCTCCCCCGGACATGTATCCTGGACTACCACCTTTCTCTCAGTTTCTGTCTCCTGCGGATTTCCCTCTATTTCCTTCTGTTTCCTTCGTTTGTGTCTCTCTTCCCTCCTGCGTCCCTTCCGCTTCTCTTGCTCTCTTTGCTTCCTCTGTGTTTTTCTTCCCCTCTGTTTCGCTTCACTTTTCCGTTGCCCTGCCTGCTGTTGAACTGCCTTCTTTTGCCCTGCCTTCTGTTACCCTGCCTTCTGCAGCCCTGCCTTCTGTTGTTCTGCCTTCTGTTGCCCTACCTTCTGTTGTCCTACCGTTCCTGTGTTGCTCGTGCAACATGCAGTGTTATAAATCAGTCAGCCAAACCGAGGCTCTGTATGTCCTCCAGTAATGAATTACTGTAGTGGAGGAAGCCAGACTACCTGAAGTGGTAATACTCAGTAAGTAAAGAGAAGTACGGCGAGCTGAAGCGGTAATGTATACAACAGTAAGTAAAGGCCAGATGAAGTTTTAGGTTAGTGAAGAGGAAACTACCTATTACAATGTTGATCAACACAAGCCAGGTATATATCTTAATTGTTAATATAATAATAATAATAATAATAATAATAATAATAATAATAATAATAATAATAATAATAATAATAATAATAATAATAATAATAATAATAATATGACATAATGACTATGACGGAATTACGGAGGCCTTGAAAGACAACCAAAATGCAGACGTGATATACACAGATTTTTGCATAGGCATTTGACAAATGGGATGGAATGATTGCACACAAAATGACGGACATAGGCATTACAGGGAAGGTAGGCAGATGGACTTAATGGTTCCTAACACACAGAACACAAAAAATAGCAATAAAAAGCGCAAAATCCAACATCAGCGAGGTAAAGAGCTCAGTTCTCCAAGGCACTGTTCTGGCACCTCTGCTGTTTCTCATCTTCATATTAGACAGATAAAAACACCCGTCTCAGTTTTGTATCATTATCTGCAGATGACACTAAAATAACCATGAGTCACTTCAGTAGAAAATATTTAAAAATTACAGGAAGACATAAGTAGTGTTTTCCAGTGGGCAGTGGAGAGCAACATGACGTTCAATGGTGATAAGTTCTACCTTCTTAGGTACGGCAAGAATGAAGAACTCAAAAGGAACATTGTATACGAAACTCACGAGGATCATCAAATAGAACGAAAGGAACGCGTGAAAAACTTGGGAATAATTATGTCAGCTGAGTTTTCTCTCAGAGAACACAATAAGACAAAGGTAACGACAGCCAGGAGGTTGATGGGTTCGGTAATGAGAACTCTGAAAACAATGGAAATAAATGCCAACGGTGACACTTTTCAAATCGCTAGTGCTCCCTCATTTGAAGTATTGCTAAGTACTGACGGCCCCGTTCAAAGCAGTAGAAATATCAGAGATGGAACAAATACAGAGATCGTTTACGGCTCACATTGAGCCAGTAAGCATTAAATTACTGGGAACGCCTTAAAGTCTTGAACATGTGCTCACTGGAGCGGAGGAGAGAGAGATACATGATAATATATACCTGGAAAGTACTCGAGGGCCTTGGCCCATATCTGCACACTGCCATAAAAATATACTAGAGTGAGAAATATGGGAAGAAGTGTAAAATAAACCCCGTGAAAACAGGGGTACAGTGGGCACAATAAGGGAACAATGTATCAACATTCGTGGCCCTAGAATATTCAACATCTTACCAAAAGATATCAGAAAAACTGTTGGAGCAAGTGTAGAAGTCTTCGAGAGAAAACTAAATAAGTATCTTCACCAAGTATCAGATCAGCCAGGCTGTGATGGATATGTGGGGCAGCAGGCCTCCAGCAGCAACAACCTGGCAGACCAAGCAAACATCAGACGAGGCTGGACCATGGCCGGGCTCCGGGACTAGCAAGACTCGAAACTCATCAAAGGTATATCAAAGGCAATAATATATGCACGACCTTACTCATCCTTCAAGTTTATGGTTACCGAGGATGATGGTGAAGGAATCCTCATCCTCGTATCAGAGCTGATTACCTGCCATCCCCCAGCGCTCTATGACGCCCTTTGGGTTTAGCGCAAGCAGTTAATTAACAGAGGCCCCGGTGGTAGGTCCAGGGTGAGGGAGGAGGAGCCTTCTTGAATGGCTTGGTAACACAGGGCCGTTTAACATGGTGGTTTAACGAGTGGTGTTAAACATGGTTTAAAGAGGTGGTTTAACACGGTGGTTTAAAGAGGTGGTTTAAGGCGGTGGTTTAATATGGTGGATTAACGAGGTGGTTTAAAGAGGGGTGTTAAACATGGTGGTTTAACGAGGTGGTTTAATATGGTTGTTTAACGAGGTGTTTAACATGGTAGTTTAGCGAGGTGGTTTAAAGAGGTGGTTTAATATGGTGGTTTAGAAGTGGTTTAATATGATGGCTTAACGAGGTGGTTTAAAGAGAGGTGTTTAACGAGGTGGTTTAACGATGTGTTTTCATATGGTGGTTTAATTAGGGAGTTTAATATGGTGGTTTAACGAGGTGGTTTGTGTTAAACATGGTGGTTTAACGAGGTGGTTTAATATAGTGGTTTAACGGAGGTTCAACATGGTTTAAATGGTGGCTTAGATAGTTTAACGAGGTGGTTTAATATAGTAGTTTCAGATGGTGGTTTAACATGGCGGCTTAACGAGGTGGTTTAACATGATGGTTTAATATGGTGGTATAACGAGGTAGTTTAACATAGTGGTTTAACGAGTTGGTTTAACATGGTGGTCTAACGAGGTAGTTTGATTTGGTGGCTTAACATAGTGGTTTAACGAGGTGTGTTAAAACGTGGCACAGGTGTGGAACACATCTGTTAAACACGTGTCATATTCATCTCCCACACCTGTCAGTGAAGTCAGACGTCTCCCCGGTATCCCAGCTAACACCCACCACATCCCTGCTAACACCCACCACATCCCTGCTAACACCCACCACATCCCTGCTAACACCCACCACATCCCTGCTAACACCCACCACATCCCTGCTAACACCCACCACATCCCTGATAACACCCACCACATCCATGCTAATACCCACCACATCCATGCTAATACCCACCACATCCCTGCTAATACCCACCACATCCCTGGTAACACCCACCACATCCCTGCTAACACCCACCCCATCCCTGCTAACACACACCACATCCCTGCCAACATCCACCACATCCCTGCCAACATCCACCACATCCCTGCTAACACCCACCACATCCTTGCTAGCACTCACCACATCCCTGCTAACACCCACCACATCCCTGCTAGCACCCACCACATCCCTGCTAACACCCACCACATCCCTACTAACACCAACCACAGCCCTGCTAACACCCACCACATCCCTGCTAACACCTACCCCATCCCTGCTAACACCCACCACATCCCTGCTAACACCAACCACATCCCTGCTAACACCCACCACATCCCTGCTAACATCCACCACATCCTTGCTAACACCCACCACATCCTTGCTAACACCCACCACATCCTTGCTAACACCCACCACATCTCTGCTAACACCCACCACATCCCTGCTAACACCCACCACATCCTAGCTAACACCCACCACATCCTAGTTAACACGCACCACATTCTCGCTAACACTCACCACATCCCTGCTAACGGCCACCACATCCCTTCTAACACCCACCGCATCCCTTCTGACACCCACCACATCCTTGCTAACACCCACCACATCCCTCTAACACCCACCACATCCTTGCTAACACCCACCACATCCCTGCTAACACCCACCACATCCTTGTTAACACTCATCACATCCCTGCTAACACCCACCACATCCTTCTGACACCCACCACATCCTTGCTAACACCCACCACATCCCTTCTAACACCCATCACATCCTTGCTAACACCCACCACATCCCTGCTAACACCCACCACATCCTTGCTAACACCCACCACATCCCTGCTAACACCCACCACATCCTTGCTAACACCCACCACATCCCTGCTAACACCCACCACATCCTTGCTAACACCCACCACATCTCTGCTAACACCCACCACATCCTTGCTAACACCCATCACATCCCTGCTAACACCCACCACATCCTTGCTAACACCCACCACATCCCTGCTAACACCCACCACATCCCTTCTGACACCCACCACATCCTTGCTAACACCCACCACATCCCTGCTAACACCCACCACATCCTTGCTAACACCCACCACATCCCTGCTAACACCCACCACATCCTTGCTAACACCCACCACATCCCTGCTAACACCCATCACATCCTTGCTAACACCCACCACATCCTTGCTAACACCCACCACATCCTTGCTAACACCCACCACATCCCTGCTAACACCCACCACATCCCTTCTGACACCCACCACATCCTTGCTAACACCCACCACATCCCTGCTAACACCCACCACATCCTTGCTAACACCCACCACATCCCTGCTAACACCCATCACATGCTTGCTAACACCCACCACATCCCTGCTAACACCCACCACATCCTTGCTAACACCCACCACATCCCTGCTAACACCCACCACATCCCTTCTGACACCCACCACATCCTTGCTAACACCCACCACATCCCTCTAACACCCACCACATCCTTGCTAACACCCACCACATCCCTGCTAACACCCACCACATCCTTGCTAACACCCACCACATCCCTGCTAACACCCATCACATCCTTGCTAACACCCACCACATCCCTGCTAACACCCACCACATCCTTGCTAACACCCACCACATCCTTGCTAACACCCACCACATCCCTGCTAACACCCACCACATCCTTGCTAACACCCACCACATCCCTTCTGACACCCACCACATCCTTGCTAACACCCACCACATCCCTGCTAACACCCACCACATCCTTGCTAACACCCACCACATCCCTGCTAACACCCACCACATCCTTGCTAACACCCACCACATCCCTGCTAACACCCACCACACCACTGCTAGCACCCAGAGATCAGACTATTATGATCTCTTAAGTTACTACCAGAAGAAACTCTCATTAACATCATTGGCTGGATAGCAAGGATCTTTAAAACAAGAGTTGCCAAGCCAGTGATGTCACTCTTCACGGCACTAGCACTCTCTACGCACGCTGAGTGTCCGTGGTTCGATCCCCAGCAAGAGCGGAAACACTGGGCGTGTTTCCTTACACCTGCTGTCCCTGGTCACCTAGCAAGCAAGTAGGTACCTGAGTGTTAGTCGACTGGTGTGGGTGGCATCCTGGGGGACAAGATTAAGGACCCCAATGGAAATAAGTTAGACAGTCCTCGATGACGCACTGACTTTCTTGCGTTATCCTGGGTGGCTAACCCTCCGGGGTTAAAAATCCAAACAAAATCTTATTTTACACTGAAGGCAGAAGATCTGGCAGAGTTGCAGAGAGGGAAGAGCTTGTTTTATTGAAAAACAACTCAAGCTCTACTCCTTGGAGTCGAACTTAGTGAGCTTGGAGTGGAGCTTAGTGAGCTTGGAGTGGAGCTTAGTGAGCTTGGAGTGGAGCTGAGTGAGCTTGGAGTGGAGCTGAGTGAGCTTGGAGTGGAGCTGAGTGAGCTTGGAGTGGAGCTGAGTGAGCTTGGAGTGGAGCTGAGTGAGATTGGAGTGCAAGTGAGTGAGCTTGGAGTGCAAGTGAGTGAGCTTGGAGTGGAGCTGAGTGAGCCTGGAGTGCAAGTGAGTGAGCTTGGAGTGCAAGTGAGTGAGCTTGGAGTGGAGCTGAGTGAGCTTGGAGTGCAAGTGAGTGAGCTTGGAGTGCAAGTGAGTGAGCTTGGAGTGGAGCTGAGTGAGCTTGGAGTGGAGCTTAGTGAGCTTAGAGTGGAGCTTAGTGAGCTTGGAGTGGAGCTGAGTGAGCTTGGAGTGGAGCTGAGTGAGCTTGGAGTGGAGCTGAGTGAGCTTGGAGTGGAGCTGAGTGAGCTTGGAGTGCAGGTGAGTGACCTTAGAGTGCAGGTGAGTGAGCTTGGAGTGCAAGTGAGTGAGCTTAGAGTACAGGTGAGTGAGCTTAGAGTGCATGTTAGTGAGTTTGGAGAGCAGGTGAGTGAGCTTAGAGTGCAGGTGAGTGAGCTTAGAGTGCAGGTGAGTGAGCTTGGAGTGCAGGTGAGTGAGCTTGAAATGTAGGTGAGTGAGCCTGGAAAGCAGGTGAATGAGCTTATGGTGCAGGTGAGTAAGCTTGGAGTGCAGGTGAGTGAGCTTGGAGTGCAGGTGAGTTTGGAGTGCAAGTGAGTGAGCTTAGAGTGCAGGTGAGTGAGCTTGGAGTGCAGGTGAGTGAGCTTGGAGTGCAGGTGAGTTTGGAGTGCAAGTGGGTGAGCTTAGAGTGCAGGTGAGTGAGCTTGGAGTGCAGGTGAGTGAGCTTGGAGTGCAGGTGAGTTTGGAGTGCAAGTGAGTGAGCTTAGAGTGCAGGTGAGTGAGCTTGGAGTGCAGGTGAGTGAGCTTAGAGTGCAGGTGAGTGAATTTGGAGTGCAGGTGAGTGAGCTTGGAGTGCAGGTGAGTGAGCTTGGAGTGCAGGTGAGTGAGCTTGGAGTGCAGGTGAGTGAGCTTGGAGTGCAGGTGAGTGAGCTTGGAGTGCAGGTGAGTGAGCTTGGAGTGCAGGTGAGTTTGGAGTGCAAGTGAGTGAGCTTAGAGTGCAGGTGAGTGAGCTTGGAGTGCAGGTGAGTGAGCTTGGAGTGCAGGTGAGTGAGCTTGGAGTGCAGGTGAGTGAGCTTGGAGTGCAGGTGAGTGAGCTTGGAGTGCAGTTGACGTTCGAGTGTTGCACTCCCGGAGCCTGGTCCTGGGCCAGACATGTCCGGTCCTGAGCCAGACATGTACGGTTCTGAGCCAGACATGTCCGGTTCTGAGCCAGACATGTCCGGTCCTGAGCCAGACATGTCCGGTCCTGAGCCAGACATTTACGGTTCTGAGCCAGACATGGCCGGTCCTGAGCTAGACATGTCCGGTCCTGAGCCAGACATGTCCGGTTCTGAGCCAGACATTTACGGTTCTGAGCCAGACATGTCCGGTCCTGAGCTAGACATGTCCGGTCCTGAGCCAGACATGTCCGGTTCTGAGCCAGACATACCTGGTCCTGGGCCAGACATACCTGGTCCTGGGCCAGACATGTCTGTTGCTTGTCTGGTCAACCAGGCTGTTGCTGCTGACGGCTTGCTGACCCACTTAACCACAAGAGTCGGTTAATATATGGTAAGTAAGCCACCTGCCATGGTTTTTTGGGTTATTTCAGCCTACTAAGCCTCCCGGGTTAGGTGGTGGTGTGGATGAACACAGCATCCCTGACCTTACCTAACACAGCATCCCTGACCTTACCTAACACAGCATCCCTGAACTTACCTAACACAGCATCCCTGACCTTACCTAACACAGTATCCCTGACCTTACCTAACACAGCATCCCTGACCTTACCTAACACAGCATCCCTGACCTTACCTAACACAGTATCCCTGACCTTACCTAACACAGCATCCCTGACCTTACCTAACACAGTATCCCTGACCTTACCTAACACAGCATCCCTGACCTTACCTAACACAGCATCCCTGACCTTACCTAACACAGTATCCCTGACCTTATCTAACACAGCATCCCTGACCTTACCTAACACAGCATCCCTGACCTTACCTAACACAGCATCCCTGACCTTACCTAACACAGCATCCCTGACCTTACCTAACACAGCATCCCTGACCTTACCTAACACAGCATCCCTGACCTTACCTAACACAGCATCCCTGACCTTACCTAACACAGCATCCCTGACCTTACCTAACACAGCATCCCTGACCTTACCTAACACAGCATCCCTGACCTTACCTAGCACAGCATCCCTGACCTTACCTAACACAGCATCCCTGACCTCACCTAACACAGCATCCCTGACCTTACCTAACACAGCATCCCTGACCTTACCTAACACAGCATCCCTGACCTTACCTAACACAGCATCCCTGACCTTACCTAACACAGCATCCCTGACCTTACCTAACACAGCATCCCTGACCTTACCTAACACAGTATCCCTGACCTTACCTAACACAGCATCCATGACCTTACCTAACACAGCATCCCTGACCTTACCTAACACAGCATCTTGTCTCCACCAGGATGGTAATCCTAGACATTGGTACGATCAGTAAGCTCCCTCCCTCCCTCCCTTCCTCTCCCTTCCCCTCTATTACTCCTTCCTCTCTATCTTCCTTCTCTCCTCTTCTCGAACATACCTCCCCCCTCTAAAGACTGGAACACTGCTATAGATCCTTGACAGTTAAGCCTGGAGACACTACCCACCCGGAGACTGTACGGAGAACACTCTACATGCACTCAGTTATAGTCACTCAAACAGTTATATACACTCAGTTACATACACTCGGTTACATTCACTCAAACAGTTACATCCACTAAAACAGTTGCACTCAAACAGTTGCACTCAAACAGACTGACTACTGAAACCTGCTGAAATTCCTCCTTCCTAAAGCTCAGGTGAGAATGTTGTGTCAGCACTTATGCCTGGAATGACCCGGAGGGTGTGATCCCACACACATAGGAGCCGTGACTCGACTCCTGCAACCACAAATAGGTGAGTACAGTTTATACTGTGTGCACTGGAATGGGGACAAGGTGCACCTGGGCACCTAGTTTAGTGACGTACCCAGGGAGGGGGGAGGAAAGCAGAGTGCACCTGGGCACCCAGGGTAGTTACGTCCCGAGGGAAGGGGGGAGAAGGGAGCAGGGTGCACCTGGGTACGTCATAGTGTTTACAAAGGCGGATGGCAGGGCTGGCCACGGAGTTATACAATGAAGGCAGCAACCCACACCATGATGAGACCTCGCAGCTGCTCATCACCACTCCCCAGCCTTAATAATAATAATACTCTTCATTTCTACAAATACAAGATACAGTTGGTGAAAGTGGCCAGTATATAAGATACGAAGGGAGGCACTGGATAGACGAATAGAAAACATCAAACTTAAGCTGAAAGAATCATACAGGAGACAAAGAAATATAGGAAAAACTTAAAGCCATAAATGAAATTGAAAAAAAAATACATATTTTTTTACACCAAATCTATGGCAAAAAAACCACATCCAGTATTGGACATCCTGTTTAGACGAGATGAGACACAGATGACGGCAAAGAAATGAGTGAGATACTGAAGTCCCAGTATGACTCACTGTTCAGTGAACCGTTAACAGACTCAGAGTAGACAA
This sequence comes from Cherax quadricarinatus, assembly GCF_038502225.1. Taxonomy (NCBI): domain Eukaryota; kingdom Metazoa; phylum Arthropoda; class Malacostraca; order Decapoda; family Parastacidae; genus Cherax; species Cherax quadricarinatus. The sequence goes on along the minus strand of NC_091300.1, from coordinate 20,804,461 downwards.
CTTACATTATTTTTTAAGAACGAGACTCAAAATATTGTCAATTCAAGAATTTTGGATATAACCCTAACACCAAAGGACTTCGAAAAAAGCAAAAAATGACATGCCCATGCACTCTGTCCCAGGCCCAGACTCGTGGAACTCCGTGTTCATCAAGAACTCCAAAAAAACCCTTTCACGTGCCTTAAATATTCCATGAAGAAGGAACACAGACACAGGTGTCATCCCACAATCACTAAAAACAACAGATATAGCCCAACTCCACAAAAATGGCAGTAAAGCAATTGCAAAGAATTACAGACCGATAGAACTAACGTTTAAAAGGGTTCTAAGAAGAAAGATCGCCCCACCTGGATACCCATCAATTGTATAACCCAGGGCAGCATGGGTATCGAGCAGGTCGCTCCTGCCTCTCACAACTACTGGACCACTATAACATGGTTATGGATGAACTGGAGGACAAACAAAATGAAGATGTAGAATATGCAGATTTTGTGAAAGCCTTCGATAAGTGCGATCACGGTGTAATAGCATACAAAATGCGCGATAAAGGAATAACAGGAAAACTGGGTAGATGGATCTATAATTTCCTAACAAATAGAATATAAAGAATAACAAACAGAGTAAAGTCAGAGATGGCTACAGTAAAAAGCTCTGTTCCACAAGGTACAGTACTCGCTCCCATCCTTTTTCTCATACTCATATCAGACAGAGAGATGTAAGCCACGGGACCGTGTCCTCCTTTGCTGATGATACCAGAATTTGCATGAGAGTGTCATCCATTGAGGACACTGCAGATCTCCAAGCAGAAATTAACCAAGTCTTTAAATGGGCCTCAAAAAACAATATGAAGTTCAACGAAGACAAATTTCAATTACTCCGCTACGGAAAACTCGAGGAAATAAAAGAAATTCCAACCACACAATAGAGCGAAAAACTAATGGGAAGAACCTGGGAGTCATAATGTCAGAGAATCTCACTTTCAAGGATCACAACAATGTTTCTATTATATTTGCTAGGAAAATGATAGGATGGACAGTGAGAACCTTCAAAACTAGGGATGTCAAGCCATTGATGATTCTTTTCAAATCACTTGTTCTCTCTAGGCTGGAATATTGCTGTACACTAACGGCCCCTTTAAAGACAGGCAAAATTGTAGACCTGGAGAATATACAGAGAACTTTCGCTGCACGTATAAGTACAATAAAGTACCTAAATTACTGGGAACGGTTGAAGTCCTTTGACCTGTACTCCCTGGAACGCAAGCTACAAAGAAGCATGATAATATAAACTTGGAAAATTTTTAGAGGAGCTAGTCCCAAATTTACACACGGAAATCACTCCCTACGAAAGGAAAAGACTCGGCAGGAGAGGCAAAATTCCCTCAATGAAAAGCAGGGGCGCCATGAATACGTTAAGAGACAACATAGTAAGTGCCATGGGCCCAAAACTGTTCAATTGCCTCCCAGCACACATATGGGGGATTACCAATAGACCGCTGGCTGTCTTCAAGAAGGCTCTGGACAGGCACCTAAAGTCAGTACCTGACCATCCGGGCTGTAGTTCGTACGTCGGTTTGCGCGTGGCCAGCAGTAACAGCCGGGCTGATCAAGCCCTGGTCCACCACGAGGCCTGGTCATAGACCGGGCCGCGGGGGCGTTGACCCCCAAAACACCCTCCAGACTACCACTCTGCAACCGTGAAGACAATCAAACTCTGCTGGAGGGAATGTAAGCAGTGTAACATCCGTAAATGAATATTAACCTTATTGTGTACACCGTTAATTAACTGAAGAAATGTTTTGATTTGAAGATCAACGCTTACTGATGTTTCTATGATCTATAACGTTCCAATGTTTTCCTTAGGAATGTTGTTTAGCTTGAAATACATTGTATAAATTCATTACTCTGTGCCAAGTTTAATGTTCTAGAGTTACAGTTTATCGTAATAATTAATATGAGTATTAATAAGAGACTTTAAATGGTATCGAGCCATTGTTAGGATTTTTTTTAAAGAAATTATATATTCCCAATTGTTTCTGCGTGGTACACTGATATAAAAATCGCTTGTGAAATCAGAAAATACAGGAGGAGATTGAAATAGCTTGAAATCATGCTTGAGGCTCACTGACGTGCCCGGGCTGGGAAAGAAACATGGCTTGTATACCAGGCTGCCCAATTTTTGAGGCATTTGTGGCTGAGTGGATAAGCTTGTGCGTCTCTCAGTAGCAGTATCGAATGTTCCTGCTGACTGCGATCTTTCTGTGTTTATGTGTGTGTGTGTATATATATATATATATATATATATATATATATATATATATATATATATATATATATATATATATATATATATATATATATATATCTTCTTGTCTCCTTTCAACAAGCCGGCCGAATCCCACCGAGGCAGGGTGGCCCAAAAAGAAAAACGAAAGTTTCTCTTTTTAAATTTAGTAATATATGCAGAAGGAGTTATTAGTCTCTTGCATTTTAGTCGCCTTTTACGACACGCATGGCTTACGGAGGAAGAATTATGTTCCACTTCCCCATGGAAATATATATATATATATATATATATATATATATATATATATATATATATATATATATATATATATATATATATATATATATATATATATATATATATATATACATATATATATATATATATATATATATATATATATATATATATATATATATATATACATATATATATATATATATATATATATATATATATATATATATATATATATATATATATATATATATATATATATATATATATATGCAATAAGATCACAGTAAACAGGTGATTTCAGAATATGCAAAACAACCACTCTGAAAGAATAGAGAAATTCCAAGCGCTTTCGTGACTACTCACATTATCAATTGATAATGTGAGTAGTCACGAAAGCGCTTGGAATTTCTCTATTCTTTCAGAGTGGTTGTTTTGCATATATATATATATATATATATATATATATATATATATATATATATATATATATATATATATATATATATATACATATAGATATATTCACATTTCTCATTGCGTCATTAGGAGCCGTGCAGTGTTGTAGATACGATCACTGCCTGACATATCCATTACAGCCTGGTTGATCTGACACCTTGTGAAGATACTTGTCCAGTTTCCTCTTGAAGGCATCTACACTTATTCTAGCCGTGTTTCTGATATCTTCTGGTGATATGTTGAATAGTCTAGGACTCCGGATGTTGATACAGTGTTCCCTTATTGTCACCACTGCACCCCTGCTCCTCAATAGGTTTATTTTACACTTCCTCCCACATCTCTCACTCCAGTATGTTGCTATAGCAGTGTGCAGATTTGGGACCAGGCCTTCGAGTACTTTCCAGGTATATATTATCATGTATCTCTCTCCTCCGCTCCAGTGAGTACATGTCCAAGACTTGAAGGAGCTCCCAGTAATTTAGGTGCTTTACTGGCTCAATGTGAGCCGTAAATGATCTCTGTATTTGTTCCAGCTCTGATATTTCTGATTCTTTAAACGTCAACATTGAGCAATATTCTAAATGAGGGAGCACTAGCGATTTGAAGTGTCACCATCGGCATTATTTCCCTTGTTTTAAAAGTTCTCAATACCCACCCCACCATTTTCCTGGCTGTTATGATCTTTGTCTTTTTATGGCTTTTAAAAGAAAAGTCAGCTGACATAATTATTCCCAGATCTTTTACGTGTTCCTTTCGTTGTATTTGGTGACCCTTTTGAATTTTGTATGTAGTGTTCCTTTGAGTTCTTCATTCTTTCTTTACCTAGGCAGCTGGAACTTATCACCACTGAACGTCATGTTGTTCTTCACTGCCCACTGGAAAACCCTGCTCAGAGGAAGGAACCTGGTGTCATCTAGATCAGCGAAGTGCAACCACGTATGTTGAAAAATTAGACACATGTGCAACATCTGGGCATCTTTATTAGTAGACATTTTACCTTCCAGTGACTATCAATACAAATCCAAGGACATTATGGGAAGACTAGATATATATACAAAAGGCGAGGTAATCAGTCCCTCAGCCATCTGTACTGATAAAGCCACTGGATGACGAAACATCTGTTAATAAAGATACCCAGACGTTGCACATATCTAATTCTTCATACTGTGGGAATTGTATACCATTCACATACAACCAGCGATGTTGTCAGGCAGCCGGTGGAGAGGCCATGTCAGACCAGTTGTTACGGCAGAGTATACTCGTGTTAGTGATCCTTTACGGGTAGATGACCAATGTATCCTAGTATATATTTTTTTTCCTTATCTGTGCCAAGGTATATTTTCGTGCAATGTGTATAAATATATATATATATATATATATATATATATATATATATATATATATATATATATATATATATATATATATATATATATATATATATATATATAATGCCTATAAGAATATATATATAGTGCCGAATAGGTAAAACTTGTGATTTTTAGCTTAAATAGCAACGCTCTTCTTGCCAAATAAGCCAAGCGAAAATTTGTGTACACAATAATTTGCCAAAAATCATTCTGAATCTAACGAAAAAATATATTTCATTGTGTTTGTTTATTATTAAATTATTGTAAACTTATCTAAAATATATTTAGTTGGATTAGGGTAAAATAAATTGCGCTTGTTATAATAAGGTTAGGTAAGTTTTCTAAGGTTCTTTTGATACAAAATTATTAATTTTTACATTAAAATAAATGAAAAAATATATCTTTAAACGTATAAGAGAAAATTCTAGAAAATACTGATTGACCAGTTTTACCTATTCGGCACGATATATACGTACATGGTCCGTGGACATGCACTAGCTATGTACATATTATGCTTTTCCATCACAGTCAAAGACCTAATTAAAGTGTCCCATAGCTGGGTTGATAGCGCCCTCAGCGCAGGTCTGTGGTTCGATCCCCGGTACGGGTGCAAACATTAGGGCGTGTCTCCCTATGACATCTGCTGTCCATGTTCACCTAGCAGTAAATAGGTACCTGGGTGTTAGTCGACTGGTGTGGGTCGCATCCTGGGACAAAATTAACCTAATTTGCAGGAAATGCTATGCATAACAAACCGCTTTCTATATAACAGTATGTCACTGATGTCAGTTATGGTTTGTATACCTTGTACATCTACTTGTAGAAATAAAGATTATTATTATTATTATTATTATTATTATTATTATTATTATTATTATTATTATTATTGTTGTTATTATTATTATTATTATTATTATTATTATTGTTGTTGTTGTTATTATTATTATTATTATTATTATTATTATTATTATTATTATTATTATTATTATTATTGTTATTATTATTATTATTATTGTTATTATTATTATTATTGTTATTATTATTATTATTATCATTATAATTATAGGTTGCCTCATGTTCATCTCCCAGGTGATGCTACCCTGAGATCCACTACCTATCACAAGTAATACCTTATACCTTAACGGTCCTATTTATCACCTATGGAGTGACCATATCACTCCTCAACCTCTCCCCTCCTTAACCTCCTCCTCCATGGAGTATGTGGCATATGATACAGGATAATCAATTAACAGCATTAGCAATTTACTATGAGAGCAAGACTCACAACACATTATTGACTCACAACACATTACTGACTCACAACACACTACTGACAACACATTACTGACTCACCACACATTATTGACTCACAACACATTACTGACTCACAACACACTACTGACAACACATTACTGACTCACCACACATTATTGACTCACAACACATTACTGACTCACAATACATTATAGACTCACAACACATTATTGACTCACAACACATTACTGACTCACAACACACTGACAACACATTACTGACTCACAATACATTATTGACTCACAACACATTATTGACTCACAACACAATACTGACTCACAACACATTATTGACTCACAACACATTACTGACTCACAACACATTGACTCACAACACATTACTGACTCACCACACATTATTGACTCACAACACATTATTGACTCACAACACATTACTGACTCACAACACACTGACAACACATTACTGACTCACAATACATTATTGACTCACAACACATTATTGACTCACAACACAATACTGACTCACAACACATTATTGACTCACAACACATTACTGACTCACAACACATTGACTCACAACACATTACTGACTCACCACACATTACTGACTCACAACACATTGACTCACAACACATTACTGACTCACAATACATTATTGACTCACAACACATTATTGACTCACAACACAATACTGACTCACAACACATTATTGACTCACAACACATTTCTGACTCAACACATTGACTCACAACACATTACTGACTCACAACACAGTACTGACTCACAAGACAGTACTGAGTCACTACACAGTATTGACTCACAACACAGTATTGACTCACAACACAATACTGACTCACAACAGAGCATTGACTCACAACACACTGCTGACTCAACACAGTACTGACTCACAACACAGTGCTTTCTCACAACACAGTACTGACTCACAACACAGTATTGACTTACAATACAATATACACAACACAGTACTGACTCACAACACAGTATTGACTCACAATACACTACACACAATACAGTACTGACTCACAACAGTATTGACTCACAACACAGTATTCACTCACAACACAGTACTGACTCACAACACAGTACTGACTCACAACACAGTACTGACTCACAAAACAGTATTGATTCACAACACACTATTGACTCACAACACACGTTGACATACGTTTGAAGAGTTTCGAGAGTTTCATTACTCTCGGAGCCCGGCCATGGCCCAGGCTCGTATGGTGTTTGTCTGGTCAACTACGCTGTTGCTGCTGGAGGCCCACTGCCCCACATATCCATCACAGCCTGGTTGATCTGGCACCTGGTGAAGATACTTGTCCAGTTTCCTCTTGAAGTCTTCTAAACTTGTTTCAGCCGCGTTTCTGACATCTTCTGGTAAGATGTTGAATAGTCTGGGACCCCGAATGTTGATATAGTGTTCCCTTACTGTCCCCACCACACCCCTGCTGCTCACTGGGTTTATTTTACACTTCCTTCAACATCTCTCACACCAGTATGTTGTTATGGCAGTGTGCAAATTGGGGACCAAGCCCTCGAGTACTTTCCAGGTATTTATTATCATGTATCTCTCTCTCCTCCGCTCCAATGAGTACATGCTCAAAACTTGAAGGCGTTCCCAGTAATTTAGGTGCTTTACTGGCTCAATGTGAGCCGCAAACGATCTCTGTATTTGTTCCAGCTCAGATATTTCTCCTGCTTTAAACGTCAACACTGAACAATATTCTAAATGAGGGAGCACTACCGATTTGAAGGGTCACCATCGGCATTATTTCCCTTGTTTTGCAAGTTCTCAAAACCCACCCCGTCATCTTCCTGGCTGTCGTGATCTTTGTCTTGTTATGGTCTTTAAAAGAAAGGTCGGCTGACATAATTATTCCCAGGTCTTTTACGTGTTCCTTTCGTTCTATTTGGTGACCCTCTTGAGTTTTGTATATAATGTTCCTTCTGAGTTCTTCATTCTTTCCATACCTAAGAAGCTGGAGCTTATAACCACTGAACGTCATGTTGTTCTCCACTGTCCACTGGAAAACCCTGCTTATGTCTTCAAGTAATTTTTTGTGTCCTCTATCGTAGTGACTTTTATGCTTATTTTATTGTCATCTCCAAATGATGATACAGAACTGTGACGGGTGTTTTTATCTATATCTGTTATGAGGATGAGAAAAAGCAAAGGTGCCAGGACAGTGCCTTGGGGCACTGAGCTCACAACACACTACTGACTCACAATACACTACTGACTCACAACACACTACTGACTCACAACACACTACTGACTCACAACACACTACTGACTCACAACACACTACTGACTCACAACACACTACTGACTCACAACACACTACTGACTCACAACACACTACTGACTCACAACACACTACTGACTCACAACACACTACTGACTCACAACACACTACTGACTCACAACACACTACTGACTCACAACACACTATTGACTCACAACACAGTACTGACTCACAACACACTACTGACTCACAACACTACTGACTCACAACACAGTACTGACTCACAACACAGCACTGACTCACAACACACTACTGACTCACAACACACTATTGACTCAAAACACACTATTGACTCACAACACACTACTGACTCACAACACACTATTGACTCAAAACACACTATTGACTCACAACACACTACTGACTCACAATACACTACTTACTCACAACACACTACTGACTCACAACACAGTACTGACTCACAACACAGTACTGACTCACAATACACTATTGACTCACAACACAGTACTGACTCACAACACACTACTGACTCACAACACTACTGACTCACAACACAGTACTGACTCACAACACAGTACTGACTCACAACACACTACTGACTCACAACACACTACTGACTCACAACACTACTGACTCACAACACTACTGACTCACAACACTACTGACTCACAACACTACTGACTCACAACACAGTACTGACTCACAACACAGTACTGACTCACAACACAGTACTGACTCACAATACACTATTGACTCAACACAGTACTGACTCACAACACAGTACTGACTCACAATACACTATTGACTCAACACAGTACTGACTCACAACACAGTACTGACTCACAATACACTATTGACTCAACACAGTACTGACTCACAACACAGTACTGACTCACAATACAGTATTGACTCAACACAGTACTTACTCACAACACAGTACTGACTCACAATACACTACTGACTCAACACAGTACTGACTCACAACACAGTACTGACTCACAATACACTATTGACTCAACACAGTACTGACTCACAACCCACTACTGACTCACGATACACCGACTCACAATACAGTATTTTTGACTCACAACACACTACTGGCTCACAACATAGTATTACTGACTCACAATACACTTACTCACAACACACTACTGACTCACAACACATTATTGACTCACAACACACTACTAACTCACAACACAGTACTGACTCAACACGGTACTGACTCACAACACTACTGACTCACTCACAACACAGTACTGACTCACAACACAGTACTGACCCACAACACACTACTGACTCACAACACACTACTGACTCACAACACTACTGACTCACAACACTACTGACTCACAACACTACTGACTCACAACACTACTGACTCACAACACAGTACTGACTCACAACACAGTACTGACTCACAACACAGTACTGACTCACAATACACTATTGACTCAACACAGTACTGACTCACAACACAGTACTGACTCACAATACACTATTGACTCAACACAGTACTGACTCACAACACAGTACTGACTCACAATACAGTATTGACTCAACACAGTACTTACTCACAACACAGTACTGACTCACAATACACTACTGACTCAACACAGTACTGACTCACAACACAGTACTGACTCACAATACACTATTGACTCAACACAGTACTGACTCACAACCCACTACTGACTCACGATACACCGACTCACAATACAGTATTTTTGACTCACAACACACTACTGGCTCACAACATAGTATTACTGACTCACAATACACTTACTCACAACACACTACTGACTCACAACACATTATTGACTCACAACACACTACTGACTCACAACACAGTACTGACTCAACACGGTACTGACTCACAACACTACTGACTCACTCACAACACAGTACTGACTCACAACACAGTACTGGCTCACAACACAGTACTGACTCACAACACAGTACTGGCTCACAACACAGTACTGACTCACAATACACTATTGACTCACAACACAGTACTGACTCACAACACACTACTGACTCATGATACACTGACTCACAACACACTGACTCAAAACATAGTATTGACTCATAACACACTACTAACTCACAAAACAGTATTGACTCAACAGTACTGACTCACAACACAGTAGTGACTCACAACACGCTACTGACTCACAACGCACTACTGACTCATAACACACTACTGATTCACATCACAGTATTTGCTCGCAACGCAGTACTGACTCACAACACAGTATTGACTCACAACACAGTACTGACCCACAACACTGTACTGACTCACAACATAGTACTGACTCACAACACAGTATTGACTCACAACACAGTACTGACCCACAACACTGTACTGGCTCACAACATAGTACTGACTCACAACACAGTATTGACTCACAACACAGTACTGACTCACATCACAACAGTAACGTCAGCTGTATGAAGCAACATCAGAACAGTATGATCCTCTGTGGTCCACTGAGGTGACATAGGGAACTAGACCTTCCAAGCGGACTTAACACCACAAACAGTGCAAACACTAACTTAACACCTCTACCTTGGCTATGTGAGTACGCTTGAGGAATCCAATACCACACATTAGTCTTCAGAGGTGATAAGAGGGAGACCCAGCGTGTCACACACGCATATATGAGAGGGTGCAGCGTGAACACAGAGGTGGTGCTGAGAGTGAGGTGGTGCTGAAAGTAAGGTAGTGCTGAGAGTGAGGTGGTGCTGAAAGTAAGGTGGTGCTGAGAGGTGGTGCTGAAAGTAAGGTAGTGCTGAGAGTGAGGTGGTGCTGAAAGTAAGGTAGTGCTGAGAGTGAGGTGGTGCTGAAAGTAAGATGGTGCTGAGAGTGAGGTGGTGCTGAAAGTAAGGTGGTGCTGAGAGTGAGGTGGTGCTGAAAGTAAGGTGGTGCTGAGAGTGAGGTGGTACTGAAAGTAAGGTAGTGCTGAGAGTGAGGTGGTTCTGAAAGTAAGGTGGTGCTGAGAGTGAGGTGGTGCTGAAAGTAAGGTAGTGCTGAGAGTGAGGTGGTGCTGAAAGTAAGGTGGTGCTGAGAGTGAGGTGGTGCTGAAAGTAACGTAGTGCTGAGAGTGAGGTGGTGCTGAAAGTAAGGTGATGCTGAGAGTGAGGTGGTGCTGAAAGTAAGGTGGTGCTGAGAGTGAGGTGGTGCTGAAAGTAAGGTGGTGCTGAGAGTGAGGTGGTGCTGAAAGTAAGGTGGTGCTGAGAGTGAGGTGGTGCTGAAAGTAAGGTAGTGCTGAGAGTGAGGTGGTGCTGAAAGTAAGGTAGTGCTGAGAGTGAGGTGGTGCTGAAAGTAAGGTAGTGCTGAGAGTGAGGTGGTGCTGAAAGTAAGGTAGTGCTGAGAGTGAGGTGGTGCTGAAAGTAAGGTAGTGCTGAGAGTGAGGTGGTGCTGAAAGTAAGGTGGTGCTGAGAGTGAGGTGGTGCTGAAAGTAAGGTAGTGCTGAGAGTGAGGTGGTGCTGAAAGTAAGGTGGTGCTGAGAGTGAGGTGGTGCTGAAAGTAAGGTAGTGCTGAGAGTGAGGTGGTGCTGAAAGTAAGGTAGTGCTGAGAGTGAGGTGGTGCTGAAAGTAAGGTGGTGCTGAGAGTGAGGTGGTGCTGAAAGTAAGGTGGTGCTGAGAGTGAGGTGGTGCTAAAAGTAAGGTGGTGCTGAGAGTGAGGTGGTGCTGAAAGTAAGGTGGTGCTGAGAGTGAGGTGGTGCTGAAAGTAAGGTGGTGCTGAGAGTGAGGTGGTGCTGAAAGTAAGGTGGTGCTGAGAGTGAGGTGGTGCTGAAAGTAAGGTGGTGCTGAGAGTGAGGTGGTGCTGAAAGTAAGGTGGTGCTGAGAGTGAGGTGGTGCTGAAAGTAAGGTAGTGCTGAGAGTGAGGTGGTGCTGAAAGTAAGGTAGTGCTGAGAGTGAGGTGGTGCTGAAAGTAAGGTAGTGCTGAGAGTGAGGTGGTGCTGAAAGTATGGTAGTGCTGAGAGTGAGGTGGTGCTTTGAGTGAGGTGGTGCTGAAAGTAAGGTGGTGTTGAGAGTGAGGTGGTGTTGAGAAATTTCTGCAGGGCAGAAACGTCTCAGTGTTGTAGAGGTGTGAGCTTTGCTCACACCTCTACAACACAATTGTCCTCAAAGGTTTGTTAAGTTCTACTATGAGCACATCGACTCCAGGCTGAGGGACTAATTACCTCAAACTCTTCCTCATCTTCCACTTTTCTCGATACTGGACCGAAGAAGCCACTGGCTGGCGAAACGTTTCCTCACTAAACATTCCCAAATGTTGCACAAGTGTCTCATTCCTTCGATTAGACCCAGTTTCAAATACCAGCGAGTTTCTCCTTTTCCAGACGAGTTTTAAGGACCTATCATTTGCAGATTATTGTTATGAGAGTCAACACACACACTGAGAAGGTCAGAGGTCCGTGCTTCAAGTGTTCACGCACCCGCTATTTCCCCTCAAGCAGTGTTTATTTACATTGAAGCAGAGCTGGAGTTCGAGAGCTTAGGACAAATGGAACTGAGCTTTCTCGGGGAGACAGCTGGCTGGTGCACTGCAGCTCCACCTTACTGTCACATCCCTGTAACCATTTTCCACTTATACACGCTATTACTGTTGCTGTCTGCTACACTGTATGAAGGTGTCACCAACAGTGTAGCTGTCTGCTACATTGTATGAAGGTGTCAACAACAGTGTGGCTGTCTGCTACACTGTATGAAGGTGTCAACAACAGTGTTGCTGTCTGCTACACTGTATGAAGGTGTCACCAACAGTGTAGCTGTCTGCTACATTGTATGAAGGTGTCAACAACAGTGTGGCTGTCTGCTATACTGTATAAAGCTGTCATTATTTATTATTATTATTATTATTATTATTATTATTATTATTATTATTATTATTATTATTATTATTATGAGGATGCGCTAAATTCGAAGGGAGGTGATGAGGCTTGTTCCAAGGTGAAGGCTACTCCACTTCCTATCACCAAGAGGAATACTTGCACAACTGCAAAAGGTGACACACGTGTACAGGCTTGTGGTAGACGCAGTGTCAGTGTGGTTGTCATGACAGTCACATGCTAGAGGCAGTGTCAGTGTGGTTGTCATAACAGTTACACGGTGGAGGCAGTGTCGGTGTGGCTGTCATAACAGTCACACGGTGGAGGCAATGTCAGTGTGGTTGTCATAACAATCACACGGTGGAGACAGTGTCAGTGTGGTTGTCATAAAAGCCACATGGATAAAGGCCAAACTGGTTTTCTGCCTGTAACCTGCATAACATCATAACAGACTTGCGTTAGACGAGGCTCAGATCTAATGTGGAATAAAATGTCAGACTTCAGTTAGATGGTAAAATCAACTTCCAGTAGATGGAGGAAGGATTTATTTAACTTACCTGTGTATGTGGCAGGATACCTGTGTATGTGGCAGGATACCTGTGTATGTTGCAGGATACCTGTGTATGTTGCAGGATACCTGTGTATGTGGTAGGTTACCTGTGTATGTGGCAGGCTACCTGTGTATGTGGCAGGATACCTGTGTATGTTGCAGGATACCTGTGTATGTGGCAGGCTACCTGTGTATGTGGCAGGCTACCTGCGTATGTGGCAGGCTACCTGTGTATGTTGCAGGATACCTGTGTATGTGGTAGGTTACTTGTGTATGTGGCAGGCTACCTGTGTATGTGGCAGGCTACTTGTGTATGTGGCAGGTTACCTGTGTATGTGGCAGGCTACCTGTGTATATGGTAGGCTACCTATGTATGTGGTAGGCTACCTATGTAAGTGGCAGGTTACCTGTGTACGTGGCAGGTTACCTGTGTATGTGGTAGGTTACCTGTGTATATGGCAGGCTACCTGTGTATGTGGCAGGTTACCTGTGTATGTGGCAGGCTACCTGCGTATGTGGCAGGTTACCTGTGTATGTTCCAGGATACCTGTGTATGTGGTAGGTTACCTGTGTATGTGGCAGGCTACCTGTGTATGTGGCAGGCTACTTGTGTATGTGACAGGTTACCTGTGTATGTGGCAGGCTACCTGTGTATGTGGTAGGCTACCTATGTAAGTGGCAGGTTACCTGTGTATGTGGCAGGTTACCTGTGTATGTGGTAGGTTACCTGTGTATATGGCAGGCTACCTGTGTATGTGGCAGGCTACCTGTGTATGTGGCAGGCTACCTGTGTATGTGGCAGGCTACCTGTGTATGTGGCGGGCTACCTGTGTATGTGTTAGGTTACCTATGTATGTGGTAGGCTACCTATGCATGTGGTAGGCTACCTATGTATGTGGTAGGCTACCTATGTATGTGGTAGGTTACCAGTGTATGTGGTAGGCTACCTATGTATGTGGTAGGTTACCTGTGTATGTGGTAGGCTACCTGTGTATGTCACAGACTACCTGTGTATGTGGCAGGTTACTTGTGTATGTGACAGGTTACCTGTGTATGTGGTAGGCTACCTGTGTATCTGTGAGGTTACTTGTGTATGTTGCAGGTTACCCGTGTATGTAGCAAGCTGCCTGTGTATGTGGCTGGTTACATGTGTATGTGGCAGGTTACCTGTGTATGTAGTAGGTTACCTGTGTATGTGGGAGGTTACCTGTGTATGTGGGAGGTTACGTGTGTATGTAGCAGTTTACTTGTGTATGTGGCAGGTTACCTGTGTATGTGGCAGGTTACTTGTGTATGTGGCAGGATACTTGTGTATGTAGCAGGCTACCTGTGTATGTGTCAGGTTAGTTATGTATGTGGCAGGTTACCTATGTATATGGCAGGTTACTTGTGTATGTGGCAGGTTACGTGTGCATGTGGCAGGTTACCTGTGTATGTGGCAGGTTACCAGTGTATGTGGCAGTTTACTTGTGTATGTGGTAGGCTACCTGTGTATGTGGCGGGTTGGTCACACTATAACACTCTCCACCACTATAACACTCTCCACCACTATAACACTCTCCACTACTATAACACTCTCCACCACTATAACACTCTCCACCACTATAACACTCTCCACTGCTATAACACTCTCCACCACTATAACACTCTCCACCACTATAACACTCTCCACTGCTATAACACTCTCCACCACTATAACACTCTCCACCACTATAACACTCTCCACCACTATAACACTCTCTACCACTATAACACTCTCCACTACTATAACACTCTCCACCACTATAACACTCTCCACCTCTATAACACTCTCCACCACTATAACACTCTCCACTACTATAACACTCCACCACTATAACACTCTCCACCACTATAACACTCTCCACTACTATAACACTCTCCACCACTATAACACTCTCCACCACTATAACACTCCACCACTATAACACTCTCCACCACTATAACACTCTCCACTACTATAACACTCTCCACCACTATAACACTCTCCACTACTATAACACTCTCCACCACTATAACACTCTCCACCACTATAACACTCCACCACTATAACACTCTCCACCACTATAACACTCTCCACTACTATAACACTCTCCACCACTATAACACTCTCCACTACTATAACACTCTCCACCACTATAACACTCTCCACTACTATAACACTCTCCACTACTATAACACTCTCCACTACTATAACACTCTCCACTACTATAACACTCTCCACCTCTATAACACTCTCCACCACTATAACACTCCACCACTATAACACTCTCCACTACTATAACACTCTCCACTACTATAACACTCTCCACCACTATAACACTCCACCACTATAACACTCTCCACTACTATAACACTCTCCACCACTATAACACTCTCCACCACTATAACACTCCACCACTATAACACTCTCCACTACTATAACACTCTCCACCACTATAACACTCTCCACTACTATAACACTCTCCACCACTATAACACTCTCCACTACTATAACACTCTCCACCACTATAACACTCTCCACTACTATAACAATCTCCACTACTATACCACTCTCCACTACTATAACACTCTCCACTACTATAACACTCTCCACCACTATAACACTCTCCACTACTATAACACTCTCCACTACTATAACACTCTCCACCACTATAACACTCTCCACTACTATAACACTCTCCACCACTATAACACTCTCCACTACTATAACACTCTCCACCACTATAACACTCTCCACTACTATAACACTCTCCACTACTATAACACTCACCACTACTATAACACTCTCCACTACTATAACACTCTCCACCACTATAACACTCTCCACCACTATAACACTCTCCACCACTATAACACTCTCCACCACTATAACACTCTCCACCACTATAACACTCTCCACTACTATAACACTCTCCACCACTATAACACTCTCCACCACTATAACACTCTCCACTACTATAACACTCTCCACCACTATAACACTCTCCACTACTATAACACTCTCCACTACTATAACACTCTCCACTACTATAACACTCTCCACTACTATAACACTCTCCACCACTATAACACTCTCCACTACTATAACACTCTCCACCACTATAACACTCTCCACCACTATAACACTCCACCACTATAACACTCTCCACTACTATAACACTCTCCACTACTATAACACTATCCACTACTATAACACTCTCCACTACTATAACACTCTCCACCACTATAACACTCTCCACTACTATAATACTCTCCACTACTATAACACTCTCCACCACTATAACACTCTCCACTACTATAACACTCTCCACCACTATAACACTCTCCACTACTATAACCCTCTCCACCACTATAACACTCTCCACCACTATAACACTCCACCACTATAACACTCTCCACCACTATAACACCCTCCACTACTATAACACTCTCCACCACTATAACACTCTCCACCACTATAACACTCTCCACTACTATAACACTCTCCACTACTATAACACTCTCCACCACTATAACACTCTCCACTACTATAACACTCTCCACCACTATAACACTCTCCACTACTATAACACTCTCCACTACTATAACACTCTCCACTACTATAACACTCTTCACTACTATAACACTCTCCACCACTATAACACTCTCCACTACTATACCACTCTCCACTACTATAACACTCTCCACTACTATAACACTCTCCACTACTATAACACTCTCCACTACTATAACACTCTCCACTACTATAACACTCTCCACTACTATAACACTCTCCACTACTATAACACTCTTCACCACTATAACACTCTCCACTACTATAACACTCTCCACTACTATACCACTCTCCACCACTATAACACTCTCCACTACTATAACACTCTCCACCACTATAACACTCTCCACTACTATAACACTCTCCACTACTATAACACTCTCCACTACTATAACACTCTCCACTACTATAACACTCTCCACCACTATAACACTCTCCACCACTATAACACTCTCCACCACTATAATACTCTCCAGCACAATAACACTCTCCACTACTATAACACTCTCCACCACTATAACACTCTCCACTACTATAACACTCTCCACCACTATAACACTCTCCACCACTATAACACTCTCCACTACTATAACACTCTCCACTACTATAACACTCTCCACCACTATAATACTTTCCAGCACAATAACACTCTCCACTACTATAACACTCTCCACCACTATAACACTCTCCACTACTATAACACTCTCCACCACTATAACACTCTCCACCACTATAACACTCTCCACTACTAAAACACTCTCCACCACTATAACACTCTCCACTACTATAACACTCTCCACTACTATAACACTCTTCACCACTATAACACTCTCCACCACTGTAACACTCTCCACTACTATAACAATCTCCACCACTATAACACTCTCCACCACTATAACACTCTCCACCACTATAACACTCTCCACCACTATAACACTCCACTACTAAAACACTCTCCACCACCATAACACTCTCCACCACTATAACACTCCACTACTATAACACTCTCCACTACTATAACACTCTCCACCACTATAACACTCTCCACTACTATAACACTCTCCACCACTATAACACTCTCCACCACTATAACATTTTCCACCACTATAACACTCTCCACTACTATAACACTCCACTACTATAACACTCTCCACCACTATAACACTCTCCAATACTATAACACTCTCCACCACTATAACACTCCACTACTATAACACTCTCCACCACTATAACACTCTCCACCACTATAACACTCTCCACTACTATAACACTCCACTACTATAACACTCCACTACTATAACACTCTCCACTACTATAACACTCTCCACCACTATAACTCTCCACCACTATAACACTCTCCACTACTATAACACTCTCCACTACTATAACACTCTCCACTACTATAACACTCTCCACTACTATAACACTCCACTACTATAACACTCTCCACTACTATAACACTCTCCACTACTATAACACTCTCCACCACTATAACACTCTCCACCACTATAACACTCTCCACTACTATAACACTCTCCACTACTATAACACTCTCCACTACTATAACACTCTCCACTACTATAACACTCCACTACTATAACACTCTCCACTACTATAACACTCTCCACTACTATAACACTCTCCACCACTATAACACTCTCCACCACTATAACACTCTCCACCACTATAACACTCTCCACTACTATAACACTCTCCACTACTATAACACTCCACTACTATAACACTCTCCACTACTATAACACTCTCCACTACTATAACACTCTCCACCACTATAACACTCTCCACCACTATAACACTCTCCACCACTATAACACTCTCCACTACTATAACACTCTCCACCACTATAACACTCTCCACTACTATAACACTCTCCACTACTATAACACTCCACTACTATAACACTCTCCACTACTATAACACTCTCCACTACTATAACACTCTCCACCACTATAACACCCTCCACCACTATAACACTCTCCACCACTATAACACTCTCCACCACTATAACACTCTCCACCACTATAACACTCTCCACCACTATAACACTCTCCACCACTATAACACTCTCCACCACTATAACACTCTCCACTACTATAACACTCTCCACTACTATAACACTCTCCACTACTATAACACTCTCCACCACTATAACACTCTCCACCACTATAACACTCTCCACCACTATAACACTCTCCACCACTATAACACTCTCCACTACTATAACACTCTCCACCACTATAACACTCTCCACCACTATAACACTCTCCACCACTATAACACTCTCCACTACTATAACACTCTCCACCACTATAACACTCTCCACCACTATAACACTCTCCACCACTATAACACTCTCCACCACTATAACACTCTCCACTACTATAACACTCTCCACCACTATAACACTCTCCACCACTATAACACTCTCCACCACTATAACACTCTCCACTACTATAACACTCTCCACCACTATAACACTCTCCACCACTATAACACTCTCCACCACTATAACACTCTCCACCACTATAACACTCTCCACCACTATAACACTCTCCACCACTATAACACTCTCCACCACTATAACACTCTCCACCACTATAACACTCTCCACCACTATAACACTCTCCACCACTATAACACTCTGCACCACTATAACACTCTCCACCACTATAACACTCTCCACTACTATAACACTCTCCACCACTATAACACTCTCCACCACTATAACACTCTCCACCACTATAACACTCTCCACCACTATAACACTCTCCATCACTATAACACTCTCCACCACTATAACACTCTCCACTACTATAACACTCTCCACCACTATAACACTCTCCACCACTATAACACTCTCCACCACTATAACACTCTCCACCACTATAACACTCTCCACCACTATAACACTCTCCACCACTATAACACTCTCCACCACTATAACACTCTCCACCACTATAACACTCTCCACCACTATAACACTCTCCACCACTATAACACTCTGCACCACTATAACACTCTCCACCACTATAACACTCTCCACCACTATAACACTCTGCACCACTATAACACTCTCCACCACTATAACACTCTCCACTACTATAACACTCTCCACTACTATAACACTCTCCACCACTATAACACTCTCCACCACTATAACACTCTCCACCACTATAACACTCTCCACCACTATAACACTCTCCACCACTATAACACTCTCCACCACTATAACACTCTCCACCACTATAACACTCTCCACCACTATAACACTCTGCACCACTATAACACTCTCCACCACTATAACACTCTCCACTACTATAACACTCTCCACTACTATAACACTCTCCACCACTATAACACTCTCCACCACTATAACACTCTCCACCACTATAACACTCTCCACCACTATAACACTCTCCACCACTATAACACTCTCCACCACTATAACACTCTCCACCACTATAACACTCTCCACCACTATAACACTCTCCACCACTATAACACTCTCCATCACTATATCTCAGAAAGAAATGTCCATGAACTGCTACATCTTAGAATGCACCAGAGTACGAGACAGTGTTCAAATGTATGTAGTAGGTTCGTCCGTCTTGTCCCGACCCGGGTCTTCTCCAAATGGTGACCCGGCAAGTGTGCAAAGCAGTAAAATGTCTGAACAGCACATAAGCAGGTTGACAGTGAAGTTCACAGCAACTTAAATAAATACACAGGACTTTCTGCACTTATACTGCATAATGATCACTTGCCAAGGCAGTGATACCCGTAGAAGATACTGGTCAAGGTAGATACCCGCAGAAAGTATTTGTCAAGGTAGTGATACCCGTAGAAGGTACTTGCCAAGGTAGTGATACCCATAGAAGGTACTTGTCAAGATAGTTAATACCCGTAGAATTTACTTGTCAAGGTAGTGATAGTCGTAGAAGGTACTTGTCAAGGTAGTGATAGTAAAGATGAGGGGGTACTTGTACCTCCTCCCATGGGAGACTTAGGTCTCGAGACACTCCCCAGATAGGGAGCCAAGGCCGGGTCACCACTACTTGGAAAAAACCCGGGCCGGGAAAGTACCGGCGAATAAAAAAAAAAAGTAGTGATAGTCGTAAAAGGTACTTGTCAAGGTAGATGATATTTGGCAAGGTAGGTGATACTTGTCAAGGTAGATGACACTCGTGAAAGTAGCTGATACTTGTCAAGCTAGATGATATTTGTACAAGAATGGTATACAATACCGACAAGATGAAATTAAGACACATGTGCAACATCTGGATATCTTTATTGTAGACGTTTCTCCATCCAGTGGCTTTATCAATACAAATTCCAGGCTCCTTGCCTCTGCTCCAAAACCTCCACGACTACGGTGCTCTTCGCACCAGCTCCAAGGCTGAGGGACTGATTACCTCATCTTCTGTATATACTTCAACTGTCTTCAAGTTATGTCCTGGAATTTGTATTGATAAAGCCACTGGATGGCGAAACGTCTACAATAAAGATACCCAGATGTTGCACATGTGTCTTAACTAGATGATATTTGTCAAGGTAGCTGATATTTGTCAAGGTAGATGATACTTGTCAAGGTAGATGATATTTGTCAACGTAAGTGATACTTACCAAGGTACATGAGACTCGTCAAACTAGATGATATTTATCAAGGTAGATAATGGTCAAGGTAGATATTTGTCAAGATACATGATACTTGTCAAGGTAGATGATATTTGTCAAGGTTGATTATACTTGTCAAGGTAGATGATATTTGTTAAGGTGGATGATATCAAGGTAGATGATACTTGTCAAGGTAAATGATAATTGTCAAGGTAGGTGATACGTGAACACTGATACAACAATAGAGTTGTCATCAACAATGCCTTGTCCACTAATTAGCCCGCTATGTCTCACGAGATGAGAAACACTGCCCAATACTGTGTTTTTTATGGCTGTGTCTTCACACTGGATGAGTGGCACTCAAACAGTATGCAATAAAGACAGGTTGATGGGCAAGACACCTATGCAACACGGAAGTATAGTGGCGAAACGTTTGGCTCGCGTAGCAGGATTCATAAGTTGATCATGAAGATTATAATACTGGAGACGAGACGTGGAGAAGATGCCTGTTTAACTTGTTACGATTGATACTGTCTAATACTGTCTTAATGACTATATGTTCACTCGGCATGAGTGGCACTGCCCAGTACTGTCGTTATGACTGTATGTCCACTCATAGGATGAGTGGCACTCTCCAGTAGTCTGAATGTTCACTCACACGAGTGGCACCGTCCAGTAAGCTAGTTTCTGGCGGAAATCCTTTTCCACACACATACTGGTCAGGTAAAAGTGTCACGTGTCCTTATGATATGCAGTCACACTCCATGTGTCCTTGCTACAGACAGTATCACAGTTCATGTGTCCTTGCTATAGACAGTGTCACAGTTCATGTGTCCATGCTATAGACAGTATCACAGTTCATGTGTCCTTGCTACATGCAGTATCAGTTCATGTGTCCTTGCTATACAGTCACAGTTCATGTGTCCTTGATGTAGACAGTATCACAATTCATGTGTCCTTGCTATACAGTATCAGTTCATGTGTCCTTGCTATAGTGTCACAGTTCATGTGTCCTTGCTACAGAGTGTCACAGTTCATGTGTCCTTTCTACAGAGTGTCACAGTTCATGTGTCCTTGCTACAGAGTGTCACAGTTCATGTGTCCTTGCTACACAGTATCAGTTCATGTGTCCTTGCTATAGTGTGTCACAGTTCATGTGTCCTTGCTACAGAGTGTCACAGTTCATGTGTCCTTGCTACAGTGTGTCACAGTTCATGTGTCCTTGCTACAGTGTGTCACAGTTCATGTGTCCTTGCTACAGAGTGTCACAGTTCATGTGTCCTTGATACAGTGTGTCACAGTTCATGTGTCCTTGCTACAGTGTGTCACAGTTCATGTGTCCTAGCTATAGACACATACCGTATATTTTCAAGCTTAATCCGCATCGACACATTTAAATACTAAATTGTTTCTTGCTAAGGCGTAATTGTGGTATATTTTCAGGAGTGGGTCATACAATCTTAACACTGCAGAACAAGCCACATGGGGATGTAAATCTTTAGCTCTAGATCTTTCGCACTCTCGTGCGTCGTCAGGAGCTATGTAGTGTTGCAAGACATCAACAGGTAGGAGGGGAAATTCTCTGAGGCAAGACACAAGGTATCAGTGGCAGCCCATGTACCTTCTGTCTTGCCTCAGAGAATTTCCCCTCCTACCTGTTGCTGTCTTGCAACACTGCATAGCTCCTGACGACGCACGAAAGTGCGAAAGATCTAAACATTTCCATCCCCATGTAGCTTGTCTGTATATGGTGAGGAGGGAGGTTGTCCGGGACATGCAACAGGTGATTCCTCTCTCCCCCTCACTACACCACCACTACTGCCTCCTCCTCCCCCATCATCACTTGTAATCCCTCACTACCACCATCATTATCTTCTGGACAATACGCTCACAACACAACACTGATAACAATCACCACAAGTCGCTGTTTTCTGACGGTCTACGTTAGAATGGACAAGATACGGCTGTTTTGGCGTGGTTAAAGGCTGCCAGCAGGCTGGCCCACACACCGCTAGTGTAGGCCTAAGGCGTACCGTGCTAGGTTGCTAGCAACCTGGCTTATACACCGCTAGTGTAGGCCTACGAAGTACCGTGCTAGACTGCCATCAGCCTGGCCTACACACCGCTAGTGTAGGCCTACGACGTACCGTGCTAGACTGCCAGCAGGCTGGCCTACACACCTCTAGCATAGGCCTATGACGTACTGTCCTAGGTTGCTAGCAGGCTGGCCTACACACTGCTAGTGTAGGCCTACGACGAACCGTGCTAGGCTGGCCTACACACCGCTAATGTAGGCCTACGACGTACCGAGCTAGGCTGCCAGCAGCCTGGCCCACACACCGCTGGTCAGCCTACTGGAGGACGTCATGAAGCAGGTCACCATGCTAGGGCCCTGACCGGTTTTTGCGAGGGTGAGGTGTGAAGGTTGAGGCTGGTGAGGGATCCGTCCTCCACCACGCATCTCAGGCAACTGTATACGGCAACACTGGCCACGCGCGCCTCCCCAGCACTCAGCAAACTTTACAATCTTTTCGTCGTACACTGAACGCTCAGACCTCCATATACTCTCTCTCAAGTGAAGATTCCTCTCTAGCGTGGGCATCATCTACCAGGTAAAATTCTAGGCCACGTACGGATAAATCTAAATCTTCAAATTTCTCTCATTTTGGTGGAGAAATGCGTCTCGTCTCGGAAATTTTCGCTCACCAAAACATTGGTCACAATGATACCAGAATTCCGGAAGTTTGCGCGTGCTCCCTCGAGCCAGAGTGCGTTCTAGCGTGCGCCATTCTCACCACACCAATCAATACTTTCACACTCCCTTCTTACCTAACCCATAAAACCGCACCAGCAACTTAAAATAATTATGTAGCCACTCAAGCCTTATATTTCGCCAGTGAAGGATGGCACGAGGATGAAAAAAAATGTTTTAAAACTGCACATGGAAACGCCGAGGCACAAGCAGGTCTTTGTCCGGTCGGCAACTTCAGATCTGGTGATTGTTTTACTGTCAAATGTCCAGATTTTTAATATATCACGCGACACGGCTGAGCCAAAAGCAAGTACAACCCCTACCCCAACTCTTTTTAAGTTAAAACAGACACATGAACCTGTCCATCGACTGTAATACGCGAAATAACATCAATTTTTGCCTTATTTCGTAATCAAAATGCTAGGCTTTAATAACATTGCGATTAAATAGAGGATTGGGAGTAAATTAAAGAGGATTCGGAACACAAAAAAGAGAGTCGGAGACCACATGAGTTAAATGAGGGAGGTAGGGGTGTTGTTAGCGTGACTGATGGTATTATGAGTGACAGGTGTCATGTCCCACACCACGCTGTTGTACACCTGTGTCCTCACCTGTGTACTGTACCTGTATCCTGCACCTGTGTACTGTACCTGCGTCCTTCACCTGTGTACTGTACCTGTATCCTGCACCTGTGTACTGTACCTATGCATTGCACATGCGTACTCAAATGGTTTTGCATATACTATCTATCTATCTATCTATCTATCTATCTATATATATATATATATATATATATATATATATATATATATATATATATATATATATATATATATATGAGCGAGGTGCTCTTGATCCAAGGAATTAAACCTGACCTTTTCTCCCTTAGCTTCGTATAATAATTCTGTAATTACAGAAGGATTTGATATACATAATAACCCAAACTGATAATCCTTTTCTTAATGGTTTTTAGTTAATATAAGTTGATCAGTGTTAGTTGCCATGAAGTACACTGTTAGTGTTGCCATATAGTACACTGTTAGTGTTGCCATATAGTACACTGTTAGTGTTGCCATATAGTACACTGTTAGTGTTGCCATATAGTACACTGTTAGTGTTGCCATATAGTACACTGTTAGTGTTGCCATATAGTACACTGTTAGTGTTGCCATATAGTACACTGTTAGTGTTGCCATGAAGTACACTGTTAGTGTTGCCATATAGTACACTGTTAGTGTTGCCATATAGTACACTGTTAGTGTTGCCATATAGTACACTGTTAGTGTTGACATATAGTACACTGTTAGTGTTGCCTTATAGTACACTATTAGTGTTGCCATATAGTACACTGTTAGTGTTGCCATATAGTACACTGTTAGTGTTGCCATATAGTACACTGTTAGTGTTGCCATATAGTACACTGTTAGTGTTGCCTTATAGTACACTATTAGTGTTGCCATATAGTACACTGTTAGTGTTGCCATATAGTACACTGTTAGTGTTGCCATATAGTACACTGTTAGTGTTGCCATATAGTACACTGTTAGTGTTGCCATATAGTACACTGTTAGTGTTGCCATATAGTACACTGTTAGTGTTGCCATATAGTACACTGTTAGTGTTGCCATGTAGTACACTGTTAGTGTTGCCATATAGTACACTGTTAGTGTTGCCATGTAGTACACTGTTAGTGTTGCCATATAGTACACTGTTAGTGTTGCCATGTAGTACACTGTTAGTGTTGCCATATAGTACACTGTTAGTGTTGCCAGATAGTACACTGTTAGTGTTGCCATACAGTACACTGTTAGTGTTGCCATATAATACACTGTTAGCGTTGCCATATAGTACAATGTTAGTGTTGCCATATAGTACACTGTTAGTGTTGCCATATAGTACACTGTTAGTGTTGCCATATAGTACACTGTTAGTGTTGCCATATAGTACACTGTTAGTGTTGCCATAAAGTACACTGTTAGTGTTGCCATATAGTACACTGTTAGTGTTGCCATATAGTACACTGTTAGTGTTGCCATATAGTACACTGTTAGTGTTGCCATATAGTACACTGTTAGTGTTGCCATATAGTACACTGTTAGTGTTGCCATATAGTACACTGTTAGTGTTGCCATATAGTACACTGTTAGTGCTGCCATATAGTACACTGTTAGTGTTGCCATATAGTACACTGTTAGTGTTGCCATATAGTACACTGTTAGTGTTGCCATATAATACACTGTTAGTGTTGCCATATAGTACACTGTTAGTGTTGCCATATAGTACACTGTTAGTGTTGCCATATAGTACACTGTTAGTGTTGCCATGTAGTACACTGTTAGTTTTGCCATGTAGTACATTGTGTTGTCATGTAGTACACTGTTAGTGTTGCCATATAGTACACTGTTAGTGTTGCCATATACTACACTGTTAGTGTTGCCATATAGTACACTGTTAGTGTTGCCATGTAGTACATTGTGTTGCCATATAGTACACTGATAGTGTTGTCATGTAGTACACTGTTAGTGTTGCCATGTAGTACACTGTTAGTGTTGCCATATAGTACACTGTTAGTGTTGCCATATAGTACACAGTTAGTGTTGCCATATAGTACACTGTTAGTGTTGCCATGTAGTACACTGTTAGTGTTGCCATATAGTACACTGTTAGTGTTGCCATGTAGTACATTGTGTTGCCATATAATACACTGTTAGTGTTGCCATATAGTACACAGTTAGTGTTGCCATATAGTACACTGTTAGTGTTGCCATGTAGTACACTGTTAGTGTTGCCATGTAGTACACTGTTAGTGTTGCCATGTAGTACACTGTTAGTGTTGCCATATAGTGCACTGTAAGCGTTGCCATGTAATACACTGTTACTGCTGCCATGTAGTACACTGTTAGTGTTGCTATGTAGTACACTGTTAGTGTTGCCATTAATACACTGTTAGTGTTGCCATGTAATACACTTAGTGCTGTCATGTAGTACACTGTTAGTGTTGCCATTAATACACTGTTAGTGTTGCCATGTAATATATTTAGTGCTGCCACGTAGTACACTGTTAGTGTTGCCATTAATACACTATTAGTGTTGCCATTTACTACACTGTTAGTGTTGCCATGTAATACACTGTTAGTGTTGCCATGTAATACACTGTTAGTGTTGCCATGTAATACACTGTTAGTGTTGCCATGTGGTACACTGTTAGTGTTGCCATGTAATACATTGTTAGTGTTGCCATGTATTACACTGTTAGTGTTGTCATGTAGTACAGTGTTAATGTTGCCATGTAGTACTGTGTTAGTGTTGCCATGTAGTAGTGTTAGTGTTCCATGTAGTACACTGTTAGTGTTGACATGTATACTGTTAGTGTTGCCATGTAGTACAGTGTTAATGTTGCCATGTAGTACTGTGTTAGTGTTGCCATGTAGTAGTGTTAGTGTTGACATGTAGTACACTGTTAGTGTTGACATGTGTACTGTTAGTGTTGCCATGTAGTACAGTGTTAGTGTTGCCATGTAGTACTGAGTTAGTGTTGCCATGTAGTAATGTTAGTGTTGCCATGTAGTATAGAGTGTCAGTGTTGCCATGTAGTACAGTGTTAGTGTTGCCATGTAGTACAGTGTTAGTGTTGCCATGTAGTACAGTGTTAGTGTTGCCATATAGTACAGAGTTAGTGTTGCCATGTAGTACACTGTTAGTGTTGCCATGTAGTACTGTGTTAGTGTTGCCATGTAGAACAGTGTTAGTGTTGCCATGTAGTACTGTGTTAGTGTTGACATGTAGTAGTGTTAGTGTTGCCATGTAGTACAGTGTTAGTGTTGCCATGTAGTACTGTGTTAGTGTTGCCATGTAGTACAGTGTTAGTGTTGTCATGTAGTACTGTGTTAGTGTTGCCATGTAGTAGTGTTAGTGTTGTCATGTAGTACTGTGTTAGTGTTGCCATGTAGTAGTGTTAGTGTTGCCATGTAGTACAGTGTTAGTGTTGCCATGTAGTACTGTGTTAGTGTTGCCATTTAGTAGTGTTAGTGTTGCCATGTAGTACTGTGTTAGTGTTGCCATGTAGTAGTGTTAGTGTTGCCATGTAGTAGTGTTAGTGTTGCCATGTAGTACAGTGTTAGTGTTGCCATGTAGTAGTGTTAGTGTTGCCATGTAGTACAGTGTTAGTGTTGCCATGTAGTACTGTGTTAGTGTTGTCATGTAGTACAGTGTTATTGTTGCCATGTAGTACTCTGTTAGTGTTGTCATGTAGTAGTATTAGTGTTGCCATGTAGTACTGTGTTAGTGTTGGCATGTAGTAGTGTTAGTGTTGCCATGTAGTACTGTGTTAGTGTTGCCATGTAGTAGTGTTAGTGTTGCCATGTAGTACTGTGTTAGTGTTGCCATGTAGTCGTGTTAGTGTTGCCATGTAGTAGTGTTAGTGTTATCATGTAGTACTGTGTTAGTGTTGCCATGTAGTAGTGTTAGTGTTGCCATGTAGTAGTGTTAGTGTTGTCATGTAGTACTGTGTTAGTGTTGCCATGTATTGGTGTTAGTGTTGCCATGTAGTACAGTGTTAGTGTTGCCATGTAGTACTATGTTAGTGTTGCCATGTAGTACAGTGTTAATGTTGCCATGTAGTACTGTGTTAGTGTTCCCATGTAGTAGTGTTAGTGTTGCCATGTAGTACACTGTTAGTGTTGACATGTATACTGTTAGTGTTGCCATGTAGTACATTGTTAGTGTTGCCATGTAGTACTGTGTTAGTGTTGCCATGTAGTAATGTTAGTGTTGCCATGTAGTAGAGTGTCAGTGTTGCCATGTAGTACAGTGTTAGTGTTGCCATGTAGTACAGTGTTAGTGTTGCCATGTAGTACAGTGTTAGTGTTGCCATTTAGTACAGTGTTAGTGTTGCCATGTAGTACACTGTTAGTGTTGCCATGTAGTACTGTGCTAGTGTTGCCATGTAGTACTGTGTTAGTGTTGCCATGTAGTAGTGTTAGTGTTGCCATGTAGTACAGTGTTAGTGTTGCCATGTACTACTATGTTAGTGTTGCCATGTAGTAGTGTTAGTGTTGCCATGTAGTACAGTGTTAGTATTGCCATGTAGTACAGTGTTAGTGTTGCCATGTAGTACAGTGTTAGTGTTGCCATATAGTACAGAGTTAGTGTTGCCATGTAGTACAGTGTTAGTGTTGCCATTTAGTACAGTGTTAGTGTTGCCATGTAGTACAGTGTTAGTGTTGCCATATATTACAGAGTTAGTGTTGCCATGTAGTACACTGTTAGTGTTGCCATGTAGTACTGTGTTAGTGTTGCCATGTAGTACAGTGTTAGTGTTGCCATGTAGTACTGTGTTAGTGTTGCCATGTAGTAGTGTTAGTGTTGCCATGTAGTACAGTGTTAGTGTTGCCATGTAGTACTGTGTTAGTGTTGCCATGTAGTAGTGTTAGTGTTGCCATGTAGTACAGTGTTAGTATTGCCATGTAGTAGTGTTAGTGTTGTCATGTAGTACTGTGTTAGTGTTGCCATGTAGTAGTGTTAGTGTTGCCATGTAGAACAGTGTTAGTGTTGCCATGTAGTACTGTGTTAGTGTTGCCATGTGGTAGTGTTAGTGTTGCCATGTAGTACTGTGTTAGTGTTGCCATGTAGTAGTGTTAGTGTTGCCATGTAGTAGTGTTAGTGTTGCCATGTAGTACAGTGTTAGTGTTGCCATGTAGTACAGTGTTAGTGTTGCCATGTAGTACTGTGTTAGTGTTGCCATGTAGTAGTGTTAGTGTTGCCATGTAGTACAGTGTTAGTGTTGCCATGTAGTACAGTGTTAGTGTTGCCATGTAGTACTGTGTTAGTGTTGCCATGTAGTAGTGTTAGTGTTGCTATGTAGTACAGTGTTAGTGTTGCCATGTAGTACTGTGTTAGTGTTGCCATGTAGTACAGTGTTAGTGTTGCCATGTAGTACTGTGTTAGTGTTGCCATGTAGTAGTGTTAGTGTTGCCATGTAGTACTGTGTTAGTGTTGCCATGTCGTAGTGTTAGTGTTGCCATGTAGTAGTGTTAGTGTTGCCATGTAGTACAGTGTTAGTGTTGCCATGTAGTAGTGTTAGTGTTATCATGTAGTACTGTGTTAGTGTTGCCATGTAGTAGTTTTAGTGTTGCCATGTAGTAGTGTTAGTGTTGCCATGTAGTACTGTGTTAGTGTTGCCATGTAGTAGTGTTAGTGTTGCCATGTAGTAGTGTTAGTGTTGCCCTGTAGTACTGTGTTAGTGTTGCCATGTATTAGTGTTAGTGTTGCCATGTAGTACAGTGTTAGTGTTGCCATGTAGTAGTGTTAGTGTTGCCATGTAGTACAGTGTTAGTGTTGCCATGTAGTACTGTCTTAGTGTTGCCATGTAGTACAGTGTTAGTGTTGCCATGTAGTACTGTGTTAGTGTTGCCATGTAGTACAGTGTTAGTGTTGTCATGTAGTACTGTGTTAGTGTTGCCATGTAGTAGTATTAGTGTTGCCATGTAGTACAGTGTTAGTGTTGGCATGTAGTACTGTCTTAGTGTTGCCATGTAGTACTGTCTTAGTGTTGCCATGTAGTACAGTGTTAGTTTTGGCATGTAGTACTGTCTTAGTGTTGCCATGTAGTACAGTGTTAGTGTTGCCATGTAGTACAGTGTTACTGTTGCCATGTAGTACAGTGTTAGTGTTGCCATGTAGTACAGTGTTAGTGTTGCCATGTAGTGCAGTGTTAATGTTGCCATGTAGTACTGTGTTAGTGTTGGCATGTAGTAGTGTTAGTGTTGCCATGTAGTACTGTGTTAGTGTTGCCATGTAGTAGTGTTAGTGTTGCCATGTAGTACTGTGTTAGTGTTGCCATGTAGTAGTGTTAGTGTTATCATGTAGTACTGTGTTAGTGTTGCCATGTAGTAGTGTTAGTGTTGCCATGTAGTAGTGTTAGTCTTGCCATGTAGTACTGTGTTAGTGTTGCCATGTAGTAGTGTTAGTGTTGCCATGTAGTACAGTGTTAAGGTTGCCATGTAGTAGTGTTAGTGTTGCCATGTAGTACAGTGTTAGTGTTGCCATGTAGTACTGTCTTAGTGTTGCCATGTAGTACAGTGTTAGTGTTGCCATGTAGTACTGTGTTAGTGTTGCCATGTAGTACAGTGTTAGTGTTGCCATGTAGTACAGTGTTAGTGTTGCCATATAGTACAGAGTTAGTGTTGCCATGTAGTACAGTGTTAGTGTTGCCATTTAGTACAGTGTTAGTGTTGCCATGTAGTACAGTGTTAGTGTTGCCATATAGTACAGAGTTAGTGTTGCCATGTAGTACACTGTTAGTGTTGCCATGTAGTACTGTGTTAGTGTTGCCATGTAGTACAGTGTTAGTGTTGCCATGTAGTACTGTGTTAGTGTTGCCATGTAGTAGTGTTAGTGTTGCCATGTAGTACAGTGATAGTGTTGCCATGTAGTACTGTGTTAGTGTTGCCATGTAGTAGTGTTAGTGTTGCCATGTAGTACAGTGTTAGTATTGCCATGTAGTAGTGTTAGTGTTGTCATGTAGTACTGTGTTAGTGTTGCCATGTAGTAGTGTTAGTGTTGCCATGTAGAACAGTGTTAGTGTTGCCATGTAGTACTGTGTTAGTGTTGCCATGTAGTAGTGTTAGTGTTGCCATGTAGTACTGTGTTAGTGTTGCCATGTAGTAGTGTTAGTGTTGCCATGTAGTAGTGTTAGTGTTGCCATGTAGTACAGTGTTAGTGTTGCCATGTAGTACAGTGTTAGTGTTGCCATGTAGTACTGTGTTAGTGTTGCCATGTAGTAGTGTTAGTGTTGCCATGTAGTACAGTGTTAGTGTTGCCATATAGTACAGTGTTAGTGTTGCCATGTAGTACTGTGTTAGTGTTGCCATGTAGTAGTGTTAGTGTTGCCATGTAGTACAGTGTTAGTGTTGCCATGTAGTACTGTGTTAGTGTTGCCATGTAGTACAGTGTTAGTGTTGCCATGTAGTACTGTGTTAGTGTTGCCATGTAGTAGTGTTAGTGTTGCCATGTAGTACTGTGTTAGTGTTGCCATGTCGTAGTGTTAGTGTTGCCATGTAGTAGTGTTAGTGTTGCCATGTAGTACAGTGTTAGTGTTGCCATGTAGTAGTGTTAGTGTTATCATGTAGTACTGTGTTAGTGTTGCCATGTAGTAGTTTTAGTTTTGCCATGTAGTAGTGTTAGTGTTGCCATGTAGTACTGTGTTAGTGTTGCCATGTAGTAGTGTTAGTGTTGCCATGTAGTAGTGTTAGTGTTGCCCTGTAGTACTGTGTTAGTGTTGCCATGTATTAGTGTTAGTGTTGCCATGTAGTGCAGTGTTAGTGTTGCCATGTAGTAGTGTTAGTGTTGCCATGTAGTACAGTGTTAGTGTTGCCATGTAGTACTGTCTTAGTGTTGCCATGTAGTACAGTGTTAGTGTTGCCATGTAGTACTGTGTTAGTGTTGCCATGTAGTACAGTGTTAGTGTTGTCATGTAGTACTGTGTTAGTGTTGCCATGTAGTAGTATTAGTGTTGCCATGTAGTACAGTGTTAGTGTTGGCATGTAGTACTGTCTTAGTGTTGCCATGTAGTACTGTCTTAGTGTTGCCATGTAGTACAGTGTTAGTTTTGGCATGTAGTACTGTCTTAGTGTTGCCATGTAGTACAGTGTTAGTGTTGCCATGTAGTACAGTGTTACTGTTGCCATGTAGTACAGTGTTAGTGTTGCCATGTAATACACTGTTAGTGTTGCCATGTAATACACTGTTAGTGTTGCCATGTGGTACACTGTTAGTGTTGCCATGTAATACATTGTTAGTGTTGCCATGTATTACACTGTTAGTGTTGTCATGTAGTACAGTGTTAATGTTGCCATGTAGTACTGTGTTAGTGTTGCCATGTAGTAGTGTTAGTGTTCCATGTAGTACACTGTTAGTGTTGACATGTATACTGTTAGTGTTGCCATGTAGTACAGTGTTAATGTTGCCATGTAGTACTGTGTTAGTGTTGCCATGTAGTAGTGTTAGTGTTGACATGTAGTACACTGTTAGTGTTGACATGTGTACTGTTAGTGTTGCCATGTAGTACAGTGTTAGTGTTGCCATGTAGTACTGAGTTAGTGTTGCCATGTAGTAATGTTAGTGTTGCCATGTAGTATAGAGTGTCAGTGTTGCCATGTAGTACAGTGTTAGTGTTGCCATGTAGTACAGTGTTAGTGTTGCCATGTAGTACAGTGTTAGTGTTGCCATATAGTACAGAGTTAGTGTTGCCATGTAGTACACTGTTAGTGTTGCCATGTAGTACTGTGTTAGTGTTGCCATGTAGAACAGTGTTAGTGTTGCCATGTAGTACTGTGTTAGTGTTGACATGTAGTAGTGTTAGTGTTGCCATGTAGTACAGTGTTAGTGTTGCCATGTAGTACTGTGTTAGTGTTGCCATGTAGTACAGTGTTAGTGTTGTCATGTAGTACTGTGTTAGTGTTGCCATGTAGTAGTGTTAGTGTTGTCATGTAGTACTGTGTTAGTGTTGCCATGTAGTAGTGTTAGTGTTGCCATGTAGTACAGTGTTAGTGTTGCCATGTAGTACTGTGTTAGTGTTGCCATTTAGTAGTGTTAGTGTTGCCATGTAGTACTGTGTTAGTGTTGCCATGTAGTAGTGTTAGTGTTGCCATGTAGTAGTGTTAGTGTTGCCATGTAGTACAGTGTTAGTGTTGCCATGTAGTAGTGTTAGTGTTGCCATGTAGTACAGTGTTAGTGTTGCCATGTAGTACTGTGTTAGTGTTGTCATGTAGTACAGTGTTATTGTTGCCATGTAGTACTCTGTTAGTGTTGTCATGTAGTAGTATTAGTGTTGCCATGTAGTACTGTGTTAGTGTTGGCATGTAGTAGTGTTAGTGTTGCCATGTAGTACTGTGTTAGTGTTGCCATGTAGTAGTGTTAGTGTTGCCATGTAGTACTGTGTTAGTGTTGCCATGTAGTCGTGTTAGTGTTGCCATGTAGTAGTGTTAGTGTTATCATGTAGTACTGTGTTAGTGTTGCCATGTAGTAGTGTTAGTGTTGCCATGTAGTAGTGTTAGTGTTGTCATGTAGTACTGTGTTAGTGTTGCCATGTATTGGTGTTAGTGTTGCCATGTAGTACAGTGTTAGTGTTGCCATGTAGTACTATGTTAGTGTTGCCATGTAGTACAGTGTTAATGTTGCCATGTAGTACTGTGTTAGTGTTCCCATGTAGTAGTGTTAGTGTTGCCATGTAGTACACTGTTAGTGTTGACATGTATACTGTTAGTGTTGCCATGTAGTACAGTGTTAGTGTTGCCATGTAGTACTGTGTTAGTGTTGCCATGTAGTAATGTTAGTGTTGCCATGTAGTAGAGTGTCAGTGTTGCCATGTAGTACAGTGTTAGTGTTGCCATGTAGTACAGTGTTAGTGTTGCCATGTAGTACAGTGTTAGTGTTGCCATTTAGTACAGTGTTAGTGTTGCCATGTAGTACACTGTTAGTGTTGCCATGTAGTACTGTGCTAGTGTTGCCATGTAGTACTGTGTTAGTGTTGCCATGTAGTAGTGTTAGTGTTGCCATGTAGTACAGTGTTAGTGTTGCCATGTACTACTATGTTAGTGTTGCCATGTAGTAGTGTTAGTGTTGCCATGTAGTACAGTGTTAGTATTGCCATGTAGTACAGTGTTAGTGTTGCCATGTAGTACAGTGTTAGTGTTGCCATATAGTACAGAGTTAGTGTTGCCATGTAGTACAGTGTTAGTGTTGCCATTTAGTACAGTGTTAGTGTTGCCATGTAGTACAGTGTTAGTGTTGCCATATATTACAGAGTTAGTGTTGCCATGTAGTACACTGTTAGTGTTGCCATGTAGTACTGTGTTAGTGTTGCCATGTAGTACAGTGTTAGTGTTGCCATGTAGTACTGTGTTAGTGTTGCCATGTAGTAGTGTTAGTGTTGCCATGTAGTACAGTGTTAGTGTTGCCATGTAGTACTGTGTTAGTGTTGCCATGTAGTAGTGTTAGTGTTGCCATGTAGTACAGTGTTAGTATTGCCATGTAGTAGTGTTAGTGTTGTCATGTAGTACTGTGTTAGTGTTGCCATGTAGTAGTGTTAGTGTTGCCATGTAGAACAGTGTTAGTGTTGCCATGTAGTACTGTGTTAGTGTTGCCATGTAGTAGTGTTAGTGTTGCCATGTAGTACTGTGTTAGTGTTGCCATGTAGTAGTGTTAGTGTTGCCATGTAGTAGTGTTAGTGTTGCCATGTAGTACAGTGTTAGTGTTGCCATGTAGTACAGTGTTAGTGTTGCCATGTAGTACTGTGTTAGTGTTGCCATGTAGTAGTGTTAGTGTTGCCATGTAGTACAGTGTTAGTGTTGCCATGTAGTACAGTGTTAGTGTTGCCATGTAGTACTGTGTTAGTGTTGCCATGTAGTAGTGTTAGTGTTGCTATGTAGTACAGTGTTAGTGTTGCCATGTAGTACTGTGTTAGTGTTGCCATGTAGTACAGTGTTAGTGTTGCCATGTAGTACTGTGTTAGTGTTGCCATGTAGTAGTGTTAGTGTTGCCATGTAGTACTGTGTTAGTGTTGCCATGTCGTAGTGTTAGTGTTGCCATGTAGTAGTGTTAGTGTTGCCATGTAGTACAGTGTTAGTGTTGCCATGTAGTAGTGTTAGTGTTATCATGTAGTACTGTGTTAGTGTTGCCATGTAGTAGTTTTAGTGTTGCCATGTAGTAGTGTTAGTGTTGCCATGTAGTACTGTGTTAGTGTTGCCATGTAGTAGTGTTAGTGTTGCCATGTAGTAGTGTTAGTGTTGCCCTGTAGTACTGTGTTAGTGTTGCCATGTATTAGTGTTAGTGTTGCCATGTAGTACAGTGTTAGTGTTGCCATGTAGTAGTGTTAGTGTTGCCATGTAGTACAGTGTTAGTGTTGCCATGTAGTACTGTCTTAGTGTTGCCATGTAGTACAGTGTTAGTGTTGCCATGTAGTACTGTGTTAGTGTTGCCATGTAGTACAGTGTTAGTGTTGTCATGTAGTACTGTGTTAGTGTTGCCATGTAGTAGTATTAGTGTTGCCATGTAGTACAGTGTTAGTGTTGGCATGTAGTACTGTCTTAGTGTTGCCATGTAGTACTGTCTTAGTGTTGCCATGTAGTACAGTGTTAGTTTTGGCATGTAGTACTGTCTTAGTGTTGCCATGTAGTACAGTGTTAGTGTTGCCATGTAGTACAGTGTTACTGTTGCCATGTAGTACAGTGTTAGTGTTGCCATGTAGTACAGTGTTAGTGTTGCCATGTAGTGCAGTGTTAATGTTGCCATGTAGTACTGTGTTAGTGTTGGCATGTAGTAGTGTTAGTGTTGCCATGTAGTACTGTGTTAGTGTTGCCATGTAGTAGTGTTAGTGTTGCCATGTAGTACTGTGTTAGTGTTGCCATGTAGTAGTGTTAGTGTTATCATGTAGTACTGTGTTAGTGTTGCCATGTAGTAGTGTTAGTGTTGCCATGTAGTAGTGTTAGTCTTGCCATGTAGTACTGTGTTAGTGTTGCCATGTAGTAGTGTTAGTGTTGCCATGTAGTACAGTGTTAAGGTTGCCATGTAGTAGTGTTAGTGTTGCCATGTAGTACAGTGTTAGTGTTGCCATGTAGTACTGTCTTAGTGTTGCCATGTAGTACAGTGTTAGTGTTGCCATGTAGTACTGTGTTAGTGTTGCCATGTAGTACAGTGTTAGTGTTGCCATGTAGTACAGTGTTAGTGTTGCCATATAGTACAGAGTTAGTGTTGCCATGTAGTACAGTGTTAGTGTTGCCATTTAGTACAGTGTTAGTGTTGCCATGTAGTACAGTGTTAGTGTTGCCATATAGTACAGAGTTAGTGTTGCCATGTAGTACACTGTTAGTGTTGCCATGTAGTACTGTGTTAGTGTTGCCATGTAGTACAGTGTTAGTGTTGCCATGTAGTACTGTGTTAGTGTTGCCATGTAGTAGTGTTAGTGTTGCCATGTAGTACAGTGATAGTGTTGCCATGTAGTACTGTGTTAGTGTTGCCATGTAGTAGTGTTAGTGTTGCCATGTAGTACAGTGTTAGTATTGCCATGTAGTAGTGTTAGTGTTGTCATGTAGTACTGTGTTAGTGTTGCCATGTAGTAGTGTTAGTGTTGCCATGTAGAACAGTGTTAGTGTTGCCATGTAGTACTGTGTTAGTGTTGCCATGTAGTAGTGTTAGTGTTGCCATGTAGTACTGTGTTAGTGTTGCCATGTAGTAGTGTTAGTGTTGCCATGTAGTAGTGTTAGTGTTGCCATGTAGTACAGTGTTAGTGTTGCCATGTAGTACAGTGTTAGTGTTGCCATGTAGTACTGTGTTAGTGTTGCCATGTAGTAGTGTTAGTGTTGCCATGTAGTACAGTGTTAGTGTTGCCATATAGTACAGTGTTAGTGTTGCCATGTAGTACTGTGTTAGTGTTGCCATGTAGTAGTGTTAGTGTTGCCATGTAGTACAGTGTTAGTGTTGCCATGTAGTACTGTGTTAGTGTTGCCATGTAGTACAGTGTTAGTGTTGCCATGTAGTACTGTGTTAGTGTTGCCATGTAGTAGTGTTAGTGTTGCCATGTAGTACTGTGTTAGTGTTGCCATGTCGTAGTGTTAGTGTTGCCATGTAGTAGTGTTAGTGTTGCCATGTAGTACAGTGTTAGTGTTGCCATGTAGTAGTGTTAGTGTTATCATGTAGTACTGTGTTAGTGTTGCCATGTAGTAGTTTTAGTTTTGCCATGTAGTAGTGTTAGTGTTGCCATGTAGTACTGTGTTAGTGTTGCCATGTAGTAGTGTTAGTGTTGCCATGTAGTAGTGTTAGTGTTGCCCTGTAGTACTGTGTTAGTGTTGCCATGTATTAGTGTTAGTGTTGCCATGTAGTGCAGTGTTAGTGTTGCCATGTAGTAGTGTTAGTGTTGCCATGTAGTACAGTGTTAGTGTTGCCATGTAGTACTGTCTTAGTGTTGCCATGTAGTACAGTGTTAGTGTTGCCATGTAGTACTGTGTTAGTGTTGCCATGTAGTACAGTG
This sequence comes from Cherax quadricarinatus, assembly GCF_038502225.1. NCBI lineage: Eukaryota > Metazoa > Arthropoda > Malacostraca > Decapoda > Parastacidae > Cherax > Cherax quadricarinatus. The sequence continues at coordinate 20,766,169 of NC_091300.1, read as the reverse complement.
TTAGTGTTGTCATGTAGTACTGTGTTAGTGTTGCCATGTAGTAGTATTAGTGTTGCCATGTAGTACAGTGTTAGTGTTGGCATGTAGTACTGTCTTAGTGTTGCCATGTAGTACTGTCTTAGTGTTGCCATGTAGTACAGTGTTAGTTTTGGCATGTAGTACTGTCTTAGTGTTGCCATGTAGTACAGTGTTAGTGTTGCCATGTAGTACAGTGTTACTGTTGCCATGTAGTACAGTGTTAGTGTTGCCATGTAGTACAGTGTTAGTGTTGCCATGTAGTGCAGTGTTAATGTTGCCATGTAGTACTGTGTTAGTGTTGGCATGTAGTAGTATTAGTGTTGCCATGTAGTACTGTGTTAGTGTTGCCATGTAGTAGTGTTAGTGTTGCCATGTAGTACTGTGTTAGTGTTGCCATGTAGTAGTGTTAGTGTTATCATGTAGTACTGTGTTAGTGTTGCCATGTAGTAGTGTTAGTGTTGCCATGTAGTAGTGTTAGTCTTGCCATGTAGTACTGTGTTAGTGTTGCCATGTAGTAGTGTTAGTGTTGCCATGTAGTACAGTGTTAGTGTTGCCATGTAGTAGTGTTAGTGTTGCCATGTAGTACAGTGTTAGTGTTGCCATGTAGTACTGTCTTAGTGTTGCCATGTAGTACAGTGTTAGTGTTGCCATGTAGTACTGTGTTAGTGTTGCCATGTAGTACAGTGTTAGTGTTGCCATGTAGTACTGGGTTAGTGTTGCCATGTAGTAGTATTAGTGTTGCCATGTAGTACAGTGTTAGTGTTGCCATGTAGTAGTATTAGTGTTGCCATGTAGTACAGTGTTAGTGTTGGCATGTAGTACTGTCTTAGTGTTGCCATGTAGTACTGTCTTAGTGTTGGCATGTAGTACAGTGTCAGTGTTGCCATGTAGTAGTGTTAGTGTTATCATGTAGTACTGTGTTAGTGTTGCCATGTAGTAGTGTTAGTGTTGCCATGTAGTAGTGTTAGTGTTGCCATGTAGTACTGTGTTAGTGTTGCCATGTATTAGTGTTAGTGTTGCCATATAGTAGTGTTAGTGTTGCCATGTAGTACTGTGTTAGTGTTGCCATGTATTAGTGTTAGTGTTGCCATGTAGTACAGTGTTAGTGTTGCCATGTAGTAGTGTTAGTGTTGCCATGTAGTACAGTGTTAGTGTTGCCATGTAGTACAGTGTTAGTGTTGCCATGTAGTACTGTGTTAGTGTTGCCATGTAGTAGTATTAGTGTTGCCATGTAGTACAGTGTTAGTGTTGCCATGTAGTAGTATTAGTGTTGCCATGTAGTACAGTGTTAGTGTTGGCATGTAGTACTGTCTTAGTGTTGCCATGTAGTACTGTCTTAGTGTTACCATGTAGTACAGTGTTAGTGTTGCCATGTAGTACAGTGTTAGTGTTGCCATGTAGTACAGTGTTAGTGTTGCCATGTAGTACAGTGTTAGTGTTGCCATGTAGTGCAGTGTTAGTGTTGCCATGTAGTACAGTGTTAGTGTTGCCATGTAGTACAGTGTTAGTGTTGCCATGTAGTACAGTGTTAGTGTTGCTATATAGTACAGTGTTAGTGTTGCCATGTAGTACAGTGTTAGTGTTGCCATGTAGTACTGTCTTAGTGTTGCCATGTAGTACAGTGTTAGTGTTGCCATGTAGTACAGTGTTAGTGTTGCAATGTAGTACAGTGTTAGTGTTGCCATGTAGTACAGTGTTAGTGTTGCCATGTAGTA